>NC_090024.1:225455277-225527777 GCF_037176765.1 Anolis sagrei
GCACATGCCTGGTTTTAAATTGAAAAATAAAACATTGTCATTTTTTATCTTTTCAGTGAAAGGGCTTTAATGTTAAGGTACATTAGTCGTTTTCAGTCTCATGAGTTTCCATTCAAAAGAATGCCATGTTGCAAAACCTGGAAACATGCCCCTTCTACACTAGCCTATATATCAGGATCTGATCCAAGATTATCTGCTTATCCCAAATTATCTGGCACTGTAGACTCATATAATCCAGTTCAAAGCATTTAATCTTGTTGTGGAGTTTTCTTGGCAATATTTGCTTAGAAGAGGTTTGTCACTGCCTTTTTATGAGGCTGAAAAGATGTGACTTTTTCAACATCACAAACAGTATGTTTCTATGATTGGGAATTTGAACTCTGCTTGCCCAGAGTAAAGTCCAAGTCAACCACAGTGACACTTGAAAAATTAACTTGCAAATTATAGTTTACTGCAAATGTAGTGGGAGAGGAGAAGTAAGAGGGGAAGGAATTGTTCTTCCATTTCTTGGGTGACTTTTTGTGGAAAAAAGACCCTAGGCCTTTTTTTTTTTACAGAAAATACATATTTTTTAAATGCTAATAATAATATATAATTTAATATAATTAATATGACATTGAAGTTGCTAATGAAAGTGGGAAGAGTTACTTTTAATAGAAAAGTGGAAGAGAAGGGTGAGCTACAGATTTTCTCCAGCTTAAAACTCTCAGTGCTCAGTGTAACAAAGGTAGAGCCAAAAGATGGAGCCAAATGAAATAAAGTTTAATCAAATCCACAAAAAAAAATTCTCCTGTTGGAGAGATCTGTATAATTTCAGGGCAGCTAATTTTTATATCTTATTTTGCCATCTTGGAGTGTTACTTGCCTGGGGCTCTTATCGCTTCACCTAATCTATATTTTTTCCACCTTTAAATAATTAAGTACTGTCATCCTGTATTGTTCTTTGCATTTTCTCCCTGGTATTGTTTATTTCATTTTTTAAAATATTAAATGTAATCTCAATTAAGATTTGTAATTATATGAGGGGGGGTCTCAGAAATAAGAGATCTTGTTTCTCTTTAAATACTGTAGAGAATAAATGCTTCCACTCCCCAAAAAATCAGTTTGAAAAACTGCAAAACATTGATGGGTAAGCCCTGTCAACATAGCAAATTGGAGGAGGAATATGTGTACCTGCCAACTATTTCCAGATTCTCAGAGTGGTCCTAAAGAGGCCACATAGTGAGTGCTATTGAATTAGAGGGATTGTTAACAGAGAAATACAATAATTACTCTCCTACTCTATGCCCCAGATAAATGCTATATTGTGAACCTTTGTAATAGAATCCATCATTTCTCCATTTAACCAGTTTCATTTTATTGCAAAAGATAATAACAATGTGGTATAGCAAACTGCTAAGTTGTCTATACTCCAATCTGAAAATTCAAACACTATGTTACAGAAACTGTAGATAGACTTTTCATTCATTCACTGGTTTTTAATAGATTTCCAGGCAATAACGGGAAGTAATTGCCAAATTTATGGTCCAGAAAACAAGGCTGGCAATTCCACTTACAGGCAAAGACTAGAAACCATCTCTAAATAAAAGAAATACATATAGAGGTTGATCAAATACAAAAAAAAAAATACTAGGTCAATGTTAGCAAGCAATACATTGCCCATTATTGGATTTGAAGGTCACATTGTAATAGTGGATAATGCATAGACATGCTTCAACCTTGGCCATCACAAGGGATGTGACCTTTATAGCAAATCTTAAGAGGCTGTTGTTGTGTTTGTATATCAACAACTACAAGATGCAGCATAAGCAGTTGTAAATATGAGTTCCGATGAAACAGTTGTCCTGAATGATTTTAAAAATGATCTGGTATCGTTCTCAATTATCACCACCAGAGGTATTGTATAGTACAAAACATGAGCTATTTTTAGTTTTGAGTGGTGTTAATATTAAAGAAAGTTGTAATGTTACATTTTAGTGGTAGTATGATCTAAAGCAGTTCTTTTAAAAACACAAACAGATACAGCAGGTCAATTGGATTATATATGGCATTTATTAAATATTAAAATGTGAGAGATACTAAAACTAGCAGGGCATTAACTTGTGAAATCAACTTCAACTTATGACATCCCTATAAATGAGAGACCTCCAAGTCACCAGCAGCCCAGCTCAGGGATGTGGCTTCCTTGATTGAGTCTACCTATCTGCAATGTGTTCTCTTTTCCTGCGGCCTGCCACCTTATGAAGCCTAATGGCATTTTCTAGTATATCATGTCTTTTCAAGATATGTCCTAAGGACAGCAGGCTGAGTTTAGTCATGTTGGCTTCTAAGGAGAGTCCAGGCTTAATATACTCTAGAACGCACTTATTTCTTTTCTTTCTTTTTTTTACAAATCCAAATAAGTTGATTTTCTTCTCTGTGTAGCTTTTGACAGCTTTTTTAGGAATTGGAAATATGGTGGCATGGACAGTCCTAACTAATATTCATGTGATGTCTAATTTTTTTCATAGCTCCCCTTTCAAGTCCTAGTCCTTTCCTGATTTTGGCCTGCCATTTCTGTTCTGAAGCAAGGTATCTACTTTGAAGTTATATAAATGATCCGTAGCCATTATTTTTGTTTTCTTAATGTATAACTATATATCTGCCATTGCATTTCTTTCTTGGCATTCTTCAGCAAATTGTTCAGAGTCTTTGGTATTTTCTGCTGGTGATATGGTGTCATCTTCATACCTTGAATTGTTACTTTTCCTTCCTTCTGTTTTCACACCTTCTTCCTGTGAATCTAATCCTGCTTTATGTATGGCATGTTTAGTGTATATCTTAAACAAGTGAGGTAATAAAATATTGTCTTACCTGACCCCATTGCCAATTGGAAACCATGAAATTGGAAACTGCTGAATTAAGACTCCCACCTCTTTTTCTGAGAGGTTCCTTATTTTTAGCATCAAAATAGCGGGAATAACATACTCTCCAACTGTGATTTGGTGCAATATTAGCACCATATAATTCCAGTGCCTTCCTTGAGATTCAGACCAGAACTCATAATGAATCCAGGCAGCCAACTGTCACTACCTTCCATCTTAATTGTATTGTGCTACAGCTAATATTTATTTATTTATTTATTACATGCACTTGTACTCTGCTCTTCTCACCCCCCGAGGAGGGACTCAGGGCGACCTCATAGCAAGCACCATTCTGTGCCATCATAAAAACATTCAACAAATTCATTAAACAACATTAAATAAAAGTTGTTAAAAACATACCAGTTAAAACCAAAATCCGGGTCAGGTCATTGTCACTTCAAATTGCTTATGTCCTCTTCTCACTTGTCACTAAGACGCTTCCAATAAGCTGCTGCCACTGCTCTGGTCATTGCATGAAGATGAAGCAGACCTTCCAAGATGCTTGAATCAAATGCTTACTCATTTGTTACAAACTGAAAGGACATTACTATGCTCTCCTTTCTAATATCATTTTTTTTGTGGCCCCTTTTAAAGAATGGAATGAATAGTCCAGAATCTTTCTAAAAAGCATGTTTTTGAGTGTGGAAAATCCCTGATGAGAAATAACCTTGACTTCTGAGAATCTTCACACTCCAACACTTAATTTGTGCAAAATTGACACATGCCTGACTTGCACTGAACACAGCATTTCCTGTGCAAGAGACATAACTTCTGAATGGGAAATAAAATTTCAATTTATAAATATTATTTTTCAGAATGTACAAATTCTATTCAGAACAAGTCCCAAATTATGAATAGGTTTTTTAAAAAGTTTGATTTTCAAAAGTTTTCTTTCAACCAGGAAAAATACATTGAAATTTCTCATTACTTACTTCAAGATTAAATTTAGGGTGCATCTGCACTGAAGAATTAAAGCAATTTGACACCACTTTAACTGCAATGGCTCAGTGCTATAGAACCCTGGGAGTTGTGGTTTGGTGAGGCAACAAATACACTTTGGCAGAAAAGAATAAAGATTTTATAAAATCTATAACATTGAAACATGGCAGTTAAAGTGCATTAATTCAACAATATAGATACACCATTATTGAAGAATTACATCCCTATGCTTTTTAAAAATATATTAATATATGTGTGGGATCATGTTATAGCTGATATTTGTAAACATCCTTTAGTAACATTTATTATGAAATGGGATCTAAAAATTAGTGAAGTCATTGAATAGACAATGAAATCCAATAACGACTTTAGAATGCACACCTTCCTTGTTCTCATGAGGCATGATCTTCCTTGGTTGGATTGAAATATATGAGTAAAAAAAAAAGAGAAGGACTACAGTTATGTGAGATCATGTATAATGGAGAAAGTGCCAAATGACATTGTAGACAGCAAATATGATCAGGGTTGTTATTAATATTCAAGCTGCAGTTCTGGTAGCTTGCAAAAGTCAATCATAACAAATGATCCCAGTGGAAAGATCATGGAAGGGGAAATTTCTCATGTCTCCAAGCCTGGCCGTAAGGTTAATTAGCCGAATATGGAATACACAGAGGAAAATGATCACATACAGACCTGCTCAATTAACCCACACACCTAAAAGGAAACCTTGTGCATGAAGAATTCTAATGGTGGAGAAAAGGTACAGAGGGAACAGCAAATAACCTGGTTGAAATATGATGGTGGGGAGAAAAGATGGAGATTAACAAAAAGAGGATTGCTGTCAAGCAGTGCTAGAGGTGTCATTGCAACTTTTTAAAAATGAAAAACAGAGTAATCAAAGCTCTGAAAATCACAAAGGAATGCAATTCTTGGCTAAATTAAGCTCCTCCATTGTACCTTGTTTTACTCCTCAAGGCACTTGTCATGAAATCATAAATTGGTATGTAGCCCAGATAGTAGGGCTGGGCGGTTTCGTTTCGTTAATTTGTAATTCGTTAAAAATTCGTTATTTTTTTATAACGAAGCGATAACGAACCATTCTGGAGCAACTTAAAAATGAAACGAATTCTTAAATTCGTTTCGTAAATGCTTCGGATTCGTTATGTATTCGTTTCGTTATCGGTTTGAGGTCGTTTCGTTATTATTTCCGCATGTCTGGGGCAAGTTTTATAGTTGTTTTTTGTTTAATTAGTGAAAAAAAATTATAATATCACACCAACAGTCAACAACAGAGGGAGAGGGAAGCTTCAGAAGTTCCCCCTTTCCCATTTGGAGGTTTTTTAGCGTATTGCGTGGTCGCATCCGCCATTAACGAATCGATTCGTTATTGTTTCGTATTTGTTTCGTTAATGTTTCGTAAATTTTTTTACATTTACGAAATTTCGTAAATATCGAACTTTTTAAAAGAAACATTTCGGAATTCTTTTAAATATCAAAACGCAAAAAAACCCAAAAAACAAATCGATTTTAGAAACAAATTTTTCCGTTGTTACCCAGGCCTACCAGATAGTAATAGTACAGTCTATCAGCCACAACATTTTCTCAGTGGAAAAGCAAGGGTTGGACACGTGTTATAGGATGTTTTGTCTGTTGCTAATTTTGCTTAGAGAACCAGAAAACATGGTCTGTTTCCTAGTACATACATATATTGTCAGTTTCCAGAACAAACAGAAATATTTTACCCATATCAGGATATATGCCAAGGGAAAAAATCCCTATAGTATCTCGTTATCTAATTTTGATTTAAAGGTAATTCCTTTGGATAAAAAGAGAGCACAGGTTCTTTACACCAGAACAGCAAGAATATTTGAAAATGTGTTTCTAAAAAGTTCAAATTCTAGCAGATGAGGTTTTCTATTGCAAAGCTTCTCACCTTTTTGCAATGGTTCAGGCAAGTAGTCATTCACCATTCTACACTGTTGTATATCCTAGGATCTGAAGAAGATAATTTGGGAACAGATCCTTGGATATAGGGACCATGGGGATATAGGGATATAGGGACTTCAGTGTTGTTATAGTCATCAAAATCATAATAATATTCTCCTTTTCTCTCAAACCAATGAATTAAATCAACACATGCAAATTAAAACAAGTACAAATATAAAGATGTGTAAAGGCATATGTGGAAATTAAAATTCAATGAAAACAAACAATAGAATTAAAAACATTTAAAACCATAAACAAAAGACAGACCACATAATTAAAATGACACAGATGTTATCATCATCATCATAGGCTATCACCCGTGGCCCGGTATGATTACATTCCAAGTGTAGGATCATTGTGGTGCATCTGTAGGTGACTGTAGAGAACTATTCTGATCTGCAAGTTTTTTTTTGTTTTTGTTTTTTGCTGTGAGAACATTGATTTCCAAATGGAAGTTGGTCCCGACATCCCTTTTGTTCTCTATTTGTTCCTCTTCAAATTCCACAGTATTGGATAACAGCTAGTCTTGAGTGAGAACGCTGAAGAGGCTTCCATATTTCAGAGTCCTGCCTCTGTTGCCACTCACTGATCTCTATGGGACTTTTGTTGGTTTTATTTTATTTTTCTTGGAAGGTTCCTATGCATGAATTTATTTTATGTGTGGAGATCGGTGCACACTTGATCAACACACAGCCATCACAAAGTGAGGTTCCCATCAAGTGGCATGGTTAACCTGACAACAAGTGGTTTCTCATCTATTGCAGCCATGTTATCATCAACGTGTCCGCCGTTGAGGACTTCAGATTGTGCTTGATCTGAGTCTTCTTCTGTGGCCTTGCCCCCTGGGAGCACATGACTTTGATGGCTTCACCCGCAGGTTAACTGGAACACACAACCACCCTCACCATGACAAGTTGACAATCCATCTAGGGAATACACTGTAAGTGTACTGTAGTGGCATGAACCATTCATCAGCTTCATTACTCCCCTTGAAATTGGATGCTTTTTTTCAACCAGTTGCTTGCAGATGAAGCGATTGGAGGTGAAGATCAATAAACATCTAAATAAAACTACAACCCCCATGGTCTCGTAGCATTGAGCCATTACAGTTAGTGGCATCAAACTGCATTAATTCTACAATGTAGATGCACCGTCACTGGGATAAAATAAGAGTAACCATATTCTAGCACACTTCGCATCCTTCAAGAGGGGAAAGATAGCTTTTAAGAAAATGAAAAATGGTTGCAAACTTCTTCACAATTTGCGATTTTTCTGGAGATTTGCATTTGGTGTGTGTTGATAATATAGATGCTGTTTGAACAGACATGAAGATATTGTGTATCAGGCTTATATATATATATCATGTCAAATAATGTCCCAGCAAAGTGTGTGTGTGTGTGTGTGTGTGTGTGTGTGTGTGTAATAGTAATTTAAAAACCCCTAAGCTTCTAATGCACTTACTCATAAACTTCTGCATTTTTGTCATGAAGTGTAACATGGGGTTCACATCTTTATTACTCATTCTCTTGTGGGGAACTTCAAATGCCTTCCTGGCATTTCCATATTAATTGTGCTGCAAACAAGAAACAGAAATATTTTTAGGTTTCCTACTTGTGCTGAGCTCCGGGTATCCTAGAACCGTTCTCTCTGTGAGTTGCTCCAAGCTCTTGTGCTCCTGTCAGTTATACTATGTTTTCCAGGTTTTTAAAGACTTCCAGTAGATTGAAAGTCTGCCACATCCCTACTGCCTGAAGCAGAGGTTTCAAGAGAAAAGGAGAGAGTTATTATATCTCCCTGACTGTCACTATGACTCAGTTGGAAGCAATATTGCTTTTAAGCTGAAAGTGTGTGGATTCCTATCTTACATCATATCTGACATTATAGTACACAATTGGGGTTCCTTCCGAACAGCCACAGAGAAGTTGGTTGATAATGAAAAAAATGTGTTTTTCCTTCAGCCATTATTTTAAAGCCCCATCTTCGATACAATGAGTGGCTTGCTTGTTTGCTCTGAAAAACCTTTGGCTTATTTTATCAATAGTCAAATATAAAAATGTTAATAAGAGGAATCACAACTTATTAATCAAATAAATATTAACTGCTAATGAAGTAACAGCTATTATTGAATAATATCAGGAAGGGGAAGAAGAATAGTGGAAGGGGACAATTAGCTTAGCAGGAACAACTTGGCTTCTTAGATCAAGTTCTGTGTCTTTATGAAAATGAACTTCTGACACAACAGTTGGCAACAATGTGTGTTGTTGTTGTTATGTTTCTAAAAGTCTCACAAACCTGATGAGTAAGGCTTTTAAATGGAATTATGTGGGGGAGGGAGACAGTATACTTGAAGGCAGGCCTTTAATAGGTGCTTCAGATAATGGTATAACTCTATTTGCTTTGGTCAGACCTCATCTGGAATACTGTATCCATCCAGCTCTGGGCACTACAATTCAAAAGAGATAATGACAAGGTGGAAGCTGTTCAGAAGATGGTGACCAAAATAGTAAAAGGTCTGGAAACTTTTCCTATAAGGAGAAACTTGGGGAGCTGGATATGTTTAGCTTGGAGAAGAGGATATTGAAAGGTGACATGGCATCCATGTTTAAATATTTGAAGAGATGTCATACTGAAGATGTAGCAAACTTCTTTTCTGTTGCTCCAGAGATTAGGACATGGAACAGTGGACTGAAAGTGCGGGAAAAAAAGATTTCATCTGAACATTAGGAAGAACTTCATGATTGTAAGTTTGTTTTTGTTTTTTTGACAGTGGAATATGTTGGTTTGGTTATGATGAAATCTTTTCTGGATGTTTTTAAACAAAGTCTCAATGCCCATGGATTGGAAGTGTTTTGACTGTGTAATCCTGCATGGATGATTTGTGGTCTCTTCTATAGTTCTGTGTTATTATGGTCTATACAAGTCAATATTTTTCCTCATTTGTGGACTTTGTGAATGGAGTCTGCAGCTAACCTAATAATGAGGAAATCAAAAGGAAAATCTCTTGTCTGCAAATATTTTAATCTATTGTACACGATGAAAATTTCAAATAAAGATTATATTTTTAAAAAAGGAAAATCTCTTGTCTATGGATATGTAGGTGTGCAATCCTTTTTGACAGTGTTGGAGTATAAAACTTTTTCATCACACTTATGCTAGAAAACATCAAATAATAACATCTTTAACAGCTATTGCCTTGTAACACATAAAGACTAGTATATATTATAAAGAAGGCATGGGCAAACCTTTTTTTCCCTTGGGGCCACATTGCGGGCCCAGCTGGGAGACCCAGGCTGGGAGGGAGTGAGGGCATTTGCATGCTGAGTGGGCATGGGCCCATGAGGGGTAGGGCCCAGGAGAAGGCAGGGCAGGATCTGGGTCATCCTCAGGTTGTCCTTACAGCATAAGGATGAGGCTGCTTGCCCCATCCTTGTGCTGTGAGGAAGGCAGGACATGTGGTAACTGCCCCGATACTTGGGCTGTCCTCTTGGCATTATGCTAGGAGGAATGCAAGACAGGAATGCAAGAGTGATCTGGAAGGCTTTCAGCTGCCATGTGCCTTCCTTGAGTTGTCCTCCTGGCATAAAGATGGGGCCACTCACACTGTCCTTATGTCAGGAGGAGGGTGAGACACACAATGGCTGAGAGCACTCCAGATGACTCTCAGCTGCTGCGGGCTGCCACGTCCTTATGTCAAGAGGACAGGGTAACTGAGGAGGGCCTGAGGAGGGCCTAAACATCCTGGGGGCTGCATCCAGCCCCTGGGCCTTAGTTTGCCTATGCCTGTTATAAAGTGTCCCTGTAATCTATTATAGAAGGAAATTAATCCAAACCAGGAAAATAAGGATATTAATTTGTGAACAAAGAAGTTGTATCAGAAACAGAATATGCATGCACAATTAGTAAAGCATTTTTATGAATAAGCATGAGAAGAAATCTATTAGGTTTTGATGCTTAGAAAAATTTGGAGTTAAAAGCAATGTACGAAATTGAGAAAAGGGATGTAACAAATTGAGAGAAAATCTTTATTGGCTTCACAAACTTAATATTTTAATTCGTAATAGTTTAAGCGAAGAGGTAGACTTCATGATTTCCTGGTTTTGGCTGCTTACCAATGGTTTGTGTAATGATATGTACTTTTAACTGCTATCATTTCTTTTAAGACCTATATTCATGTTGTAGGTACATGCAGGTAGAGTTTGAATATTATTATGACTGTTTTTTTGACCAACACATTAGCATTTATGGCAGCTTTAGAAATGGCAAGATATCTCTACATTTGAAGTTTCCTTTGCTTGATGGGCAGTTTTTTTAAGTGTGTAGAAAGTAAAAGCTTGTTTATTGCTATTTGAATAAAAAATCAAGGCAAGTGATACAGAAGAACTGTGATCTGCATTGGGAATTTAGATCACCAGCAGCCTGGAACATGATCTGTCTTTCCCAGAAGCCTGCTTGCAGCGGAAAATTTGAGGCCCAGCGTGGCTAAAATACACGTCACGGCTTTCTTCTGTTCTGATTGGCTCAACAAGCAAGATTCACAGGGAAACACTGTGTGGGTGAGTGGCTGTCTCTCTGCGCTCCATGTGTAGCTGAATGAAACTAAAAGTAGGCATGGCCATCAGCAAAAAAAAATTGTTGCAGCAAAAAAAAAAAAATGGTACCAACACCTGTGCCATTACAACTGGCAAAAAGAGCCAAACCATCCAGAGCCCATTCTTAAGGCCCGTGAAGCCTCTGAGGATGAGGATTTTCTGGTTGAACCTTATGGGAAAAAGCAAAAGTGCTTTTTTCTTAGAGCCGTAGCAAACTAGGATTTTGCGAGAGCAAACTAAGCCAGCACGAGCGATGCTCTGCCTCTTTCTCCACCTATTTCCCTTTGCTAGGGCAGCGTTGCGAGCATACGCTCGTGCCGCAGCAAACTACAGGAAGCTTGCACTCGGGCTTGCTCCGAAGCCCCGCCTTCCCCCCCCCCCCCGAGGCTGCTCTCTCTCTTGCTAGCGTGCCTGTTTTCCATTGCAGAGGGCAGGGATGCGAGCGTACGCTCACAGTTAAATTCTGCCAACTGCGAGAGTACACTCGCATCGCTTCCCTAGCAAGGGAAAACAGGCACACTAGCAAGAGAGAGAGCAGCCTCAGGGGAAAAAAGGCGGGGCTTCGGAGCGAGCTCGAGCACAAGCTCGCTCTCGCTTCCAGTAGTTTACTATGGCTCTTAGACAGTGGGAATGTTTTGGGTAAATCTGTTGTCAGGGAAACAGGCAGTGATTCTCATGAGAATCGGCCAGGAGTTGACACTGAAAGGAATGTGGAGGAGACAGGAGGGTTACAGATAACCTTGCCTTTACAGATAAGAAGGGATAGTGTGAAACAGAGACAAATTTGTTGTCCCCAGACATGGAAAGATAAACAAAGGGAACAGAGGTGTGAGAAAGTGTGATGAAATGGGCAAGAGGGAGGATTCTTATAAGAATTTGAGCCAATGTTCGGTGGGGAGATCAACGTTAGAGTTTCATGTGTCAAGTTGCCTGTCTTGGGTGCTCTGAGTTAGGAGTTCAGTTCTTGGGTCTGTTTTTTGTTTCCCTGTTTAAATTCTATGCCTCCTGTTTGGATTACAAATCTTTCATGTTTCAAGCCTTTGGGATTATAGTCAAGTTCAAGTATCAAGACTTTGGATTATGATCATTTTCATGCTTTCAAGTTTCTGGATATAATTCTAGTTTAAGTGCAACAACCCTTAGATTACAGTTTCTTGCTTTCCCTTAAGTTGTTTTTGGAATTCCTATTCAGAGTTGGTCATTGCTTTTTGTTAAGCTTCTAGAAATCAAGCTCATTGATATATTTTGAAACTGTTTTTATATTAGGTATGCTTTAAAAAAATAAACTTACTATTCTTGTTCATTTGTGTGGTATTTCAGTGAAAAGGGGGATCAAGTAGATAGCTGGGCTGCAACACTCATTTAAAAAAAAAACAAATGTCTCTGTGCACAGCCCTATTGATTATCCAAAGGAACCTTCTGACAGTAAGGGCTGTTTAAAAAACAAGACAGATGTCTACTGTGATGCTTTTGCTGGAGATCCTCTACTGAGCAGTAGTTGGAATTGATAGTCCATGAGTCCCCTTCAGTTACTCAACATTTGATACCCATGTTGCCTTTAAAAAAAAAAACCCAAGATCATAGCATAAGCTCCCCTCCCTCCCAAAACCCCTCAAAAGATCCAGACCTTTTAAAAACATATCTGATTTTTTTGTTTTTATCATAATTTTGCTCATGCTATACACACTTAAAGATAAGTTATTCGTGCTTGCCATTTTCAGTACTTCTCAAACCATAGCAATCTCCATTACCCATAAATAAAGTACATCAAGTCTGAATCTCAAAGCATGCATTTGTTTGAATCTCATTTCTTTCTTTGTATTTGTAAGAAGAACCCATTTTTATAAATTTGAAGAAACTTAGGACTATTTACCATGCCAAGCTTGAGAAATGAATAGTTGAAAAATGGCTTCTTATAGAAGAGGACAAGAGGATGCATACTGAACTGAGGGGGAAAGGTACAAGAAGCTGCCGCCAGAAGTCAGTATCTCTTGCTTTTGCCTTAGAGAAGTAACTCGATGGATGAGCAGACATTCCTTACTTTCCATGGAATGATTTATTGTCTCTGGAAATATCCCACGACGCCAATCATATGTGTTAAATTTGGCTGCCACCAGATGTCTCCACTTCTATATGCATAAGCAAACTGGACTTTGTATTTAAGACTGCTGTTTCTAGTGAAATTATCCATAATTATTTCCTCTGCTTCCTCTGTTGGATGATAGATTTTAAATAATAAAAATATATGTTTGAGGGAGATAAACGCAGTGTATCCAAGCCAAGCTTCAATGGTATTGACACAGATTTTGAAAGACTGAGTGTGCATGAAGATGGTAGAATTACCCTATTTAATCTAATACTCACCTTTTTTTTGGCTAAATTACCTCACCAGAATTAGGAAGTGCATTAAATTCACATAATAGGGTAATCTTAGTGCTGAGCCAAATCAAAAATGGAAGCTGCTTCAGGAGCACCTGCAGCTATTTGAGGGATTTTATCTCTTATTTAATGGTCATGGCTCAATGCTATGCAATTCTAGGATTTGTAGTTTGGTGAGGCACCAGCATTCTTCGGCAGAGAAAGCTTAAGACCTTGTTAAACTACAGCTCTCATAATTCCATAGCATTGAACCAAGGCAGTTAAAGTGGATTCATTCTACAGCAAATATGAATTCCAAGGTTTTCTTTTGATGTTCTTTTGTTTGCAAAGAATTCTAATCATGCAGCAGCTGTAATGCACATTTTTTTTGGCTAAATTGCAAATAGTGAAGTTTTTGCAGCTGTGCATTACATTAGGCAGTAAATACTTTTTTGGGTTTCAGGGTTTTGAAAATTGAGGTGTGCATTAGATTCTATGGCACTCAAGTAAATACATTAGTTGGCCACCACTTTAACTGTAATGGCTCAATACTATGGAAACTTGGGAGTTGTAGTTTTACAGGGTCTTTAGGCTTCTTTGCCAAAGAGTGCTGATGCCATACCAAACAACAACTCTCATTATTCGTATCATTGCCTCATGGAAGTTAAAGTGTGGCAAATTGCATTACTTTTACAGTGTAGATACAACCAAGAAGTCTGTCCTTATCTATAGCTTTTTTAAAAGAATAACCGTCCCAGAGTTCTTTCTACTAACATTCCCTGCAAAGAAGCAGGAAGAGGTAAAACAGTGTAGCAGCTGACTAGGAAGCTGTAGGGTCTAGGTCTCTGCAAAATTATAATTACTCCTTGTAGGTCAGAAAAAAATTGTTACATTCATACATACAAATCGATATTAGAAACATGCAGGAAAGGGATAGAATATTTTTAGAATTGAAATACTCATCAATAATTTTCATAAAGATTTTGTAACATTCGGATGCCTCCCAAAGTCTGTTTAATTTTCAGTATAATCATTAAGCAATTTTGATAAAAGGGCCATTGCTAGTATTTAAATTAAGACTCAGGTTGCTTTTGTTGCTGATCACCATAAGGAAGGGCAGCTGGGGGTGGGACTACCAAAGTTGGACGGGAAGACTGGGAACACAGCATTCTGGGAAATACAGTTTGGGAATCTTTCTGGAAATTGGGGGGGGGGGGATTAATGCCCTGGTTATCTTCTTCATTGTGAATAAAATTCAAGAAAATAGCTCTTGTAAGTTTTTTTAAAAATATATTGCTTGCAAAAAAAATCAAATTTTCCAAATATTAGTGGATAGGTATAACATTCTGAAACTTGGTGGGAAATGTGTGGTACAATTATAGAAAATTTCATCATGATAGCTCTAAAAATGAGTGAGAAATGAGCCCCTGAATTTTCCCCTCTTGAAATTACTTAACTAAAAAAGTAATAAAATTTTGTTACTCTCTTTATAGTAATGAAATTTTTACCAACAATGCTTTGGAAACACTTTAGAAATGAAATGCTAGTGCCCCCTAATTTTGTAATGAGTTTTGAAACATTTTTTTTTTCATGGATTGCACAGCCCTAGTAGGGACACATGGTCTGCCCTGTGTTCCCATCCACTTCCTTTTCACATACTCAATGTGTACAAAATGCTTGTAGGCACATAAAGCATCCATTGTCCCTTTCACCAGTTCAGGAGTCATCTGTTATAAAGGCTTACAAAGTACACTCTGAATTGAAGTAGGGAGGGGCAGGGTTAAAATAGTGGGCATTCCACCTTACGTTAGCCAAGCTCATTACAGAACAAGGCTTTAAAGTTAGCAGATCCTAGAGCAGGAAGATCTAGTGTAAAGTTCAATGAACTACAAATGTATGACTTTTCCTCCCTCACCCCACCATATAGCTGCTACATCCCTCTACGTTCCTTGCAGTTTCTCAATCCCTCTGAAACATGGCAATTTACCAATCACTGGAGGGTGTCAGAAATGACAGAAAAAAGACAGTGATTTTTATCCAGCTATAGAGACATAACCAAATGTTTTTCTACTGCCATCTCCATAGGACATTTAATTGCCATGTTGAGGAAGGGTGGGCATGCAGCAGTTCAGTGATGGTTTTTAGGATCATCTTCGAGCATGAAAAACCGGGATCTCATATTCTCTCCTGAAAATATCTGGAACTTACATCATCTGGAGCCCATGGTGGTGCAATGGGTTAAACCCCTGTGCCAGCTGGACTGAAGACTAACAGGTCAGAGGTTTGAATCTGAGGAGAGCATGAATGAGCTACCTCTGTCATCTCACTCCCCATGTGGGGACATGAGAGAAGCCTCCCACAAGGATGGTAAAACATCAAAACATCTGGGCGTCCCCTGGGCAACATCCTCACGGATGGCCAATTTTCTTACACCAGAAGTGACTTGCAATTTCTCATGTCACTCCTGACATGAAAAAAAAGTCTGGATCTTACCAGTTTGATTACTCTGGGTAAAGTGGGAAAGTTGGAAATTTAATTCAGGTTTGCCTGAGGTGTAATTTGGACGCCTCAGGTAAACATGTGTCTGGAAGGACCCTGGGAGAGGAAAGAGGTTAAAGTTAAAACCCTTTGGGGGATTTGATTCTAGTAATATGATGATAGGAATGCAAAAGACTCTCTAAGTGTCATATCATGTTCAATGCTTGAACCTTTAGTCCATCCCCATTTGGGAGGGAATAGATATTTATCAGAAAATTGGAATGTCTATTGGCACAAGGTGTGCAAGAAAATATCTGGAAAATGGGAGATGGCTTTTTGTGATTGCTCCCACACTTTGAAACTCTCTGCTTAGGAATATTTAGGTTCCAGAGTAAGAATACAACATTGTCTGTCATACAGAACCACAAGAGGGGTCTTTATCTTGAGGTCTCATTATCCCTTCACAGCTAATCTCTGAGACATGTGATAGCATTCCCTGTTCCAGGGGAGGAGGTATGGTTAACTCTTCAATAGTGTGCTCCAAATACTGGGTATTATCTGGTTCAGTAGCTGAGCTAGGCCAGGCAGACTACTGGAAGCTGCTTGCTATGGCATCACTTTGGAGCTGCCTTACATCCTTGTATAGAACTACCATAAGAAGGCATAGAATGGAGAGAAGGGACAATAGAACAATGTTGTAAGCTGTTCGAAGCAGCCTATAAACAGAATCATATTTACATTCATACTTGCCTATAATAAATTTGGGTAAACCTACTATTTCTTTGTAATGACCATAATATTCAAGGATTACTTCTGATTGACAAAGCTGGGACAGTTCTGAAGTGATGTATAAATTAAATCATGACTTCTCAGGGTATGTGATGTGAGGGACGAATATTTTCCTCCTAACAATGTAGGTTGTAGGGTTTTCACGCTGTATGGCCATGATCCACCCAGCGATTCTGCCCATGAAAGCCTTTGACAATACAATCTAGGTACTGCTGACATGTTCCTTTGACAAAATTTTCTTGCAGTTTTTTTCTCTGGTGGCTCACCACAGACTTTAATTTCATGACTTGCAAAGTAGCACCTCTCCGTGGATCAGGACTTTGTGGAGTACCAGTCCAAAGTAAACTGCTGAATAGTTCATATATGTACATAAAATGCTACTGTGTCACATTATAAAGGCAAACCAGACAACAAGAAATATGAGAAGCTTAACCAAAGGCAAACAAAAACAAAACAATTTATCTGAAATGTGGAGGCAAATAAATCATTCCCAAACTCTCACTAAAAGCAAGAATGACTAAAACAAAGCTTTTTCCCTTGGCGCATAACATGAGAAGACATGATTCATTAGAAAAGTCAATAATTTTATTTAAAATAGAAGACAGTAGGAAAGGAAGAAGACTTCATTATAGGTTATGATCATATTATGGAAGAAGACCACGTTATGATTCAATTAAGGAAACCACAGACCTGAATGTGCACTATCTTGGCTGGGCTGTTTCAAACAGAGTGTCTTGGAGGACTCTCATTCATAAGGATCATCATAAGTGGAAGCTTGCTAGATGAAAATGAACAGCAACACATAAAGACAACTGCTAGAAATGTAATTATGGCATCATGCTTCCAATTATCTATCATGACCGAGACCCTATGGCTGAGATGAAGAAAAGAAAACTTGTTACATGATCATACCAAACTTCAGCCCTTTGAGCCTGCTGACTCTAGATGACACAGCTGTGGTGACTCACAACCTAAATTCGAAGGAAGAAAAGTGACAAATAGTTAAGGTTCAATAAATATCCAGATGAGTAAAAAGTTCAGAGCCATATTCCAGATCAAGGCTGGATTGAAATGGTTGGTCCTTGGATCAGTTCAGAAAATTTACCTCCTTTTATAGAAATTTTGACGTAGAAACAAAACCAAACAAATGTATATATCATAATAGAAGAACAAACATCTTCATGTGTGAATCAATTTTCAAAACTACAGTTTCACCGAGATTAATAGCATGATCCCAGGTATTCAAGTACTACACAAAATAAGAATTATCATTTAAAAAAATCAGGAGATTCAGGAAATGATTGTGGAGGAAAAGGAAGCAAACTGAAACTGCACCTTTCTCTTTAGGACTGGAACCACAGAAAATGTGGCTTCACGGCTTGGAGCAATTGCAACAATTGACCCATTGATAATCTGCCCACAGTGAAGGAAGGTAAACTGGAGATAGGACAATTACCTTGATGTTTCACACCATTTCTCATTTTTATTGCTACTCAGTAGGCAGCAAAACTAAGAAAGGGTTCATTTTAGTTCACATTTCTTTACTGATGGTAAATTTGTGGAGCTGCTTATATTTAGCCACAGGCATTTTCTGCACAGTTTTGGGGAACACAAACAATGTTCATTCAACTTCATTTGCTGTGAAAGAATACAGTGCAGCACAGCAAACTTTAGATTTGATTGAGTTCTGTTGAAATTTCTGCTTAGCTTTGTCATTTCTTTCAAGCTATTAACCAGAGTTGTCATGTAGACTTGCCACTAAACAAGGCTTCATCTGACAATTCCCTGCTAATTTATTGCACAGTGTTTCTTTTTCTTTAAATAATGGCACAGATTTCTGTGATGGAAATGACTGATTCTTTGTAGGATTTCCCCCCCCCCCCACTACCCCCACTACTTCTATTTTCCTCTCCCCTCTATGCTTCTTGCTGATTCAATTTGACTGGTTTATTTGTTTTACAAGCATGGTATACTATTGTATGGCATGCTAACCAAGACGGAACAGTTTCCTGGGCTGAAATTGAACAATTTGGAAAACCACATGGAAATTACTGTGCTTAACAGTATGAGCAATATGAGAAAAATCTAATTCATCTTTTAGATAGAATAGAAATAGAATGTCAAAGTGTTGCTTTATTTTTTCAGTGATGTCAATACTCAGGAATATAAAACTTAATCTTTCAGCAGGACACTTAGGAACAATTAAAAAAGAACTCCAGTGTGTGTTAATATTTGGGTTGGCTTGAGTTTATAGGATGTGCCATGATGAATGATATATTGTAAAGCAATTAGATTACTGCTTCATTAAGAACTGGTCTGAGGAGAGCAGATTTTGTCCATGGGCTTCTCTGGAAACATGTCAATTGGTCTTTCCAACATAAAGGGGACAGTCTAACAGCCACATAACACTAGAGCACAGATTCACTTTACATCTGGTTTCTGCCTCCCACAGAATTCTGAGATTTGTAGTTTAGTTAGGTCCAAAACCTGTCTGGCTGAGTGGTTTAAATGTTACTCCCTAAACTACAAGGCCCAGAACTCTACAGGAAGTAGAAACTGGATTTAAAATGGATCTGTGCTCTAGTGTGATAAGGTCCTATTTGGCTGTGAATAGTAGTAGCACTGCACTCTTCTGCTGGTGTCTACAGACTACTTACCCTTTAAAACTTCCCACCAGAATTCAACGTAGTATCACTGCGGGAGACATTTAAATGGCAATTGGCTTGCAATATACCACCAATAGATAAGCCTGAAATAGAGAAGGCCCCAGTACTGGAGGGTTCTTTTAGATTACCAGGATTTAGCAACTGCTTATCAATGTTCTGTTCTGACTCTTTTCTTGTTCACATTAACCTTTTCTCAACATTAATATTATCAAATAAAAAAATATTTGATTTGCCTTCATAAACAAAGCCTAACAACACAAAGTCCACTGTGATCGGCTTTGCAGTTTATGAAGCGGTGTGGTGCTTCTGCATAAAATCTCAGAGAATGGTACCGAACTGCTTGTAAAATGGAAGAAGCACCTTCAATGGATAGCACCATGAATTCCTAGTCTGCATCCTGATTATCCCAGTCATAAATAATATGGGTTCACCACCAGGTTTTCTGGGTTTTCTTAAAGAAATAAAATAACAACAGCTGCATCTTTATAGATTACTCTGTGTGTTCTTGTATTTGGCTACCATGGAATTGATACCACCTCATGTTAATTTCTTTGTAAAGCCAGCCTTTTCCTCCTAAGACATCTAGGTGGATAAATCTTTTTCACATCCACTCTGAAATATCATCCAACAAAGTATGGTGTATCCAGTTTTCCATACAGATAACAGCAATAGATAGATCACATGGTAAATTGCAAAAAGAAAAAAGTATTGAGAGAACTAAATGGATGTTTGCAATTATTTCCTTTTGTAATAGGTAAGTTACATTATAATAAGTAATTTGATGTTATCCCACACTATGTTTTGTTATTTTTTGTTACCATTATAACTACAGGAATATGCGACCTCACTATTATCAAAGGCCAATGGCATACACTGTTGTGATGTGAGGGTGGTTTTTTCTACCTAATGAAGACATAGAGAAATGAATATTGCTATATCACAATTGCTTTCGGTTTTCCTGAGCACTATTTATATTTTATTCCCATCCATTTTTCATTTTTAGTAGTGAATTTTTTTAATGTCCATTCTGCACACATATTGCCTGCTAACCCCCCGAATGAAGACACAGGACAACAGTTATGGGTTAAAACTGGGCAACTTTATTGTTACCATTTTAATTTGCAACCGAATTCTTAATTTTCTTTCGTGAATTTGTAGTGAACACAGCCGAGGTAGTGTCCCTTCCCGGCCTACCCCTCGGCTAAATAGGGCGAAGCACCCGGTCCCCTGGTGACATAAACCCGGGTAACCTTTAGGAAAATGTGTTGGCTGAATCTTCCTCAAGGCTATTGAGGTCAGATCCCTCCCATTTTAAGGCCATATATCTTTTATATCTCAGCTTGTCCAGTGTACCATTCGTTGATATTTCTGTTAATGGCCTTCGCCCCCAGAAGGGGTGCCTAGGGTGCACACCAAATATAACTCCTTATTGCTGTTTTCCGCTAACCTATTTAACAACCACATCACCCAATCTGCCCTCTGGTAACAGTGTAGGGCAGGCGAAAAAACCCCCCAGAAACATAGGAGGGAGAAAAATTCCTGTCCGGCTCCCTAGGGCAACCAATTATTTTACACTGTTAATGGGTGGGCGTGGTGGGTCGACGTCTTGAAAGAGACTGAGCTGGAGGGATCTAACTCCTCCAGCTCCGCCCCCCAAAGTAGTTCCGGCCGGAACTACTTTGGGTTGGTTTCTTCACCGGGCGGAAGAGGCAAAGGCCTTTTCCAGGCTCCAGCTGCGCGGGAGCCTGGAAGGGTCATTGCCTGTTAACCCCCCGAATGAAGACACAGGACAACAGTTATGGGTTAAAACTGGGCAACTTTATTGTTACCATTTTAATTTGCAACCAAATTCTTAATTTTCTTTCGTGAATTTGTAGTGAACACAGCCGAGGTAGTGTCCCTTCCCGGCCTACCCCTCAGCTAAATAGGGCGAAGCACCCGGTCCCCTGGTGACATAAACCCGGGTAACCTTTAGGAAAATGTGTTGGCTGAATCTTCCTCAAGGCTATTGAGGTCAGATCCCTCCCATTTTAAGGCCATATATCTTTTATATCTCAGCTTGTCCAGTGTACCATTCGTTGATATTTCTGTTAATGGCCTTCGCCCCCAGAAGGGGTGCCTAGGGTGTACACCAAATATAACTCCTTATTGCTGTTTTCCGCCACAAGATGGAGGCAAGTGTCTACTTAGCCCCCATCTCCCCAACCTTCAAAACAGCCCTTGCCAATTTAGGTCCCAATTTGTAACAACAAGTTGCCCCCATTTGAAATGCACATCCATCTTGTATTTGTGTACATGTGAATCAGATAGTATTTGAGCGTCACATTGAAGAATGCTGTAACCAGTGGCGAACCTGGGAGTCCCTCCAGTGCTCCCACAACATAATAAAGATAATAACTGCTGTATCAAGTAGCTAACCTGTGGCGCCTCCAGTGTTGCCATACATAATAAACACCACAACTGTTGTAACATGCAGCGAACCTGGGAGCGCCTCCAGTGTCCCCTTAACATGAGAAACACAGTAAATGCTGTAACAGGTGGCGAACCTGGGAGCGCCTCCAGTGTCCCCTTAACATGAGAAACACAGCAAATGCTGTAACAGGTGGCGAACCTGGGAGTGGCTCCAGTGTCCCCTTAACATGAGAAACAAAGTAAATGCTGTAACAGGTGGCGAACCTGGGAGCGCCTCCAGTGTTCCCATAATATAATAACACCTAATGTCATGGCTTGCAGAGGTGATCTCATCTCTCCAACCTTTCTCAAAACACTAGGGGATCGACACCCCTCACTGTCTCCAACCGCCACTCTGTCCATGGCGATAATGGCCAGCCTTGCGACGCTGGCCAACCGACATCTCGTGCCGCATCTAAGTATCAAGGTCTCCATCAGAATGTATAATAAATCAGTCTGACGCCGAAAAAGGAGCTGAAAAACTGAAAAACAAAATCAACCGGGGGGGGGGGCGTAGTATCCCTTTACCCTTCCCACAAGGGATCGTCTGTCCCCACGCCGCCTCCTGTAAATCCTCAGAGGCCCCTTATACCTTGATTATCGTGATGATCATATTGAATGAATAACTCTTATCAGCTAATGTAAAGGAGATAACTTTGTTTATAGCACTGGTAATGATGTATCCTTTAAAGGAATTAATAGTAACCCTTAGGAACTGGGCATTGCAGAACCTCGCCTTATCGTCTCCAGCTCCCGTGTCTCATGATAGCCTTATCTTCATTTATTCTGTGTTGTCAAAACTAATGTGTCATAGCCTCTAAGGTCATGTGTTAAGTTCACCAATCATAAAATATATATAAACAATCATGGTGGCAGGTTCTTCGCCTCATATATGTGTCCTGTTAATTCATGTAACCTGTCCAGCTTGCCGTTGGCAATGATGACTTAACAATCCTAGAAGCGCTAAACCTCCCCCCCCCCTCCAATTAAATATAGCCCATTTTGTGCTTGTGAACAGTTTTGTGGTCTCTCTGGCTTCTTCCCTAACTTGTGGATGTTGAAGTCTATGAGCATTCCCCAATCCAACGGGCCTGAATAAAGGAGGGGGGGGGGGGGTGATCTCAAACTCTGAATGGAACCAATGGAACAGGAAGGTTCCAGCCGAGCCCTGTAACCGCCTGACCCTTGGAAATCTGGTGTCTCGTTCTCTCCATACTGTAGTTATTATTATTATTATCCTAATTGCTGTTATTATTATTTAAAATATGGCCAAACATGCCCATGAGGACGTACGAATCTATATAACCCTTGTGGTATAACCAACTGTCTATGGAAAAACTGTTAGTATGATTATTCCCTTGGGCCAGGAGGTACAACCCTATTCACCGCTTATATTGGGATGGCTAGAAGACTTATTGCTGGTGTGTTGTTTAACATGAATCATCATTAGATGAAGCCAGTCCTAGCGAGGCCTGAGATTAATGAGGGAAATGTGATGAGTAGTGATTATCTGGTATTGGGATGCGGGGAGAGGTATATTGTTACATTAACCTAACAAAATAATTACCACAAACAAACATCATAGGACTCAGTGTAGAAGCCCTATCTTGTAGTATGGGCCCTAACCTTAAATTGTGATTTGGAAACATCCGTGTCAGGTAAAGGCTTAGCGGTCGTAAACTAGTACAACGTTGACCCATGACCAAGCAGGATCTTATTTGCAGTTAGTCTTTTGTCTTGTAATAAACTATTACTAATTAAACGTTGTGAGCTCTCTAGCCCTCATTATCATGGCTACCCAGTAGGTCAAAGTATAGGCCCCTAACATATATCAACGGTCCCCATGACCAGTGTGTAGCCATCCTGACTCTTGAAGGATTGAATTGTCACATTTAAAATGTATTGCGGCCAATTTTTATTTTATTTTATTATTATTATTATTATTGTTATTATTTTGGAGAATTTGGTCGTGTGAGAGGGTAAAATCGAACAAATAGATCAGGAGTCAGTCATCCTGGCCAGATATTGATGAGGCTTGATCCATGTCCGACAGGGGAAGCCTGTCGTCACCGGCCATTGCCCTATCATTGTTAGATGTTGCTGTCTCATCAAGAGAGCTCATTTGATCAGATAAATCTGTGACAGGGGTACTTCTGTCTTGTAACTGATTGGTAATGAAGGCCTGGTTTGCCTCGGGGGTGGGTCTCTCTGTTGAGACCTCCATCCTTTCGTCGTAATTGAGATTATCTTGGCCTTGGCCTGGCCGGGATCTGGCCTGTCTCCATATGTGCCCTTCAACCAAATCCCACCGGAGCGCTGGATCGTGGGCTGCTTTTAGGTGGAAAAGCCTGTCATAACGAAGCCAACTGTCCCCCGGAAAGCTAAAGTAGGCCTCCCGAATGATGTCTAGGTACAGGAACAGGGAATATGCCCGGGCCGGGTAATGCTTAATAATCACGCTGGCATAAATCATGAAGCAATTAAGCCAGTTACCCCAATTGGGTTCCATCTCACGTGCCTGTCTATCTGCATTGTAGCTGGGCCCTAAACTGATCCTTGGCGCCTCTTCATAGGCTGCCACATACAGAGTAAATAACTCTATGTATTTATTACTCAAAATCGCGTCTATTGTGTCCTGTGTTAAGTGCGCTCCCAAGGAAACATTACCCAGACTGTCTAATGATAGCGTTGGCTGCGTAACTCTCCTATTCAGCATGCCGGTATGTTCCCTATCCTCCGCAGAACCGCTTGTTGAGGCCAATGGTAATGAGTGTTGTTGAACATTAACCAGAGAAACATCTGTGAAGGGTGAGTTATTTATCAGCCCTCCTTCCATTGAAAATCTAGTGTTGACATCGCCGGCTTCTAAAGGCAAGGAATTGTTACCTGATGATGTAAATGTATCATGGACCCCTTGCAGTTGGAGCTGTGTTGGGGTGGGCAATACCGGCGGCATAGCCCCGACTGCCAGGTGTTCAACGTTTGGCTGCTGATCATTTTCGGGTTGAGATGGCCCTATATCTTGTTGAAACTCCCGGTCAATGTCAAGCACTAATTGAAACACACAAGAGAAAGGAGCTTCAAGTAAGGTAGGCTCCGACTCATTATGTGATAGCCGTGTGCTCTGTCCGCGCGAGAAATTATCTGCGTTATTTTCCAATGCCTGAATATGCGCCACCAGAGCCTGATATAGATCTGGTGATAATTCGTGGCTCAACTCCCTGTTTGTGTGGGATTGGTGGCGCCTTGTCGACCTTCTCCTGGCCGGGCCCTTGCCCTTCGACCCGCCGATGTTCTTCCTAGGCAACATCCTGTAAACAGAGAGGTAAGTATTTGGAATGATTAATGACCATGCATCTCTTGGCTTGAATAGGAATTGAAAACCCACTGGTTTTCGTGTCAGAGAAAGTCTTCGCATTGGATGGTATTGTCCATACCACGTAGCCTGCCTAACCTATAGGCTGAGGGAGCTCAACTAAAGGTACATTTTTTTTAAATAAGTGACCTGATAAGACCCCGTCCCCTCAGCCGAATGTGGTCCCAGCAATCCATTGCTAGGACCCACTTTGTTCTAGGAATATTACATTTTTTTAATGAAATATGGCCTTTAAATAAACGTGTATTAAGTAAGATCCTAGCAGCTTTTTATTGTCATACCTATTAATGTTAATATTAGAAACTATTTATTCTTAATGCTGCATGTCCCGCCATAACCCACTTTGAGGGCTATGTTTGCAGGAGATGTCGTGTCTTGGTTTGTTTGGCTTCCCAAATAACAAATAACAGGATATTAACTCGTATAAATATGTACTATCAAACCTGTTAACGCTATCTGTAAAGTGTTGCAAAGGACTGCTAACTGAGACTATCGTTATTCTAGAAATATGTGAAAACCTCTGAAAATACTGTTGCAAAGGCAGTCCCCTAACTTAAGTCCAGTCATGTCTGACTCTGGGGGTTGGTGTTCATATCCATTTCTAAGCCGAAGAGCCAGCGTTGTCCGTAGACACTTCCAAGATCATGTGGTCTCCATGACTGCATGGAGCGCTGTTATCTTCTGGCCGGAGCGGTACCTATTGATCTACTCACATTTACATGTTCTCAAACTGCTAGGTTGGCAGAAGCTAGAGCTAATAGCAGAAGCTCATGCCGCTCCCGGAGTTAACCTGTGACCTTTAGCACAACAATCTCAGCAGCTCGGCACTTTAATCAACTGCGCCACCTGGGCTCCCTGAGTGCCGCACTGTATAACTGTTGGTTTGACCTATACTGAAGTAACCGGTCATTTTATATATATATATATATATATATATATATATATATATACACTTATTATTATTATTATTATTATTATTATTATTATCTTCAACAGCTGCACCATCCTAGTTGTCTTTTGGTGTTTATCCGTTTATGTTAAGAAACTATTGTTGGTGTTAAAATCCTCTATATCCATATCTATATCTATATCCATTTATCTGTATGAATCCATTGCCTTTTTGTATATGAATATTCTGCTTTTTATTTTGGCTGTGCAAAGGTCATGCGGGGATAGGCTCCCTTACGCAGGTTAGACCAATGGGGAACACTCATATGGCCTAATATGCTCCCAAGAAGTTTAAGCCTTCACTGGGTTTCAGAATGCCCTTGTATATAGACAAAATGGCCGCAAGCTCGTGGCAGCCAAGATGGCTGCCGCTCCTTATTAAAATCACAATGGCCGCCTGCCATGAGGCAGGCCCATGAGCCCGACCTAGATTAAGCCGAGGCCTAACCCTGCCTTAACCCCAGCCCTCCGATGGGTCAAATAGTTAAGTTCCTTATTAAATCATTAATAAATCTATATGTGGCTTTATATATATATTTGATGCATATAATCCACTCTTATGAACGATAACATATGACCTTAAGCATGTATACATCTGTATTAAGCAAACATTTATACCGAATTGTAGCATCATAGAGTCAAAGAGTTGGAGGAGACCTCATGGGCCATCCAGCCCAACCCCCGACAAAAAGCAAGAAAAACCGCGCCAAACCACCCCGACAGATGGCCATCCCGCCTCCATTCAGTGCGAGCCAGCCAAGCAAACCTATCCATGCCTGGCCACTTGTAGCTAAAGCCACGATCACTGCTGGTACCCGCCTGAGCAGGAGAAAAAGGGGGAGGTCGGGATCCGAAAATGGGAAATGGTAAGCGGCGCCCTTCTCGAGCCCCCATCCCTCGCCCCAATAGCTCAAGGCCGGGACGTCTCGGCAGGAGCCAAGATCGCCATGCGCCGCCCGGCCCCGCCAACCGCCGTGGCGAAGGCAGGGGGATCTGCTGCCATGAAAAGCGGGGAGGAGGTTTGCCCGCCTCTGGGGCTGTGAACTATATGGGAGGAGGCCGTCATTATATATATATATATATATATATATATAGCCGAAAAAACCCTTCCAGGGCGCGCCCAAGATTGGCGCTCCGAAAATTCATGTGCCCAGCCTGGCAGCAAGCCCCGAAGCCTGGCCGCTGGGCTGGGCCCCACCTACCGACCTGGGACTGGTGTTCTCCCTGAAAGGTCCTTCCTCCTCGACATCTTGAAAGAGACTGAGCTGGAGGGATCTACTTTGGGTTGGTTTCTTCACCGGGCGGAAGAGGCAAAGGCCTTTTCCAGGCTCCAGCTGCGCGGGAGCCTGGAAGGGTCATTCACACTGTTCAATCAATTTATCTAATTTACAGAACTGTGCCTCATTTTTCAAATCATGTATTTATTTCTCTACTACATATTTTAGTTACTCATATTCAAAAAATGCCTTTTTATGGGCACCTCTGATTTCCAGGAAAAACTTTTTGTTCCTTGAGAGAGTACTTCTATCTTTACTGATAATTTAAAACCAAATTTTAATTATTAATAACCTGACATTTCTGATATGACATAGGCGATCACCTGTGGCTGAGTTGCCTTCCAAGGGTAGAGTCTTGGTAGTGGGTCTGTAAGTGACTAATCTGGATACACATGATCTTTCACAATAAGGACATAGATTTCCAGATTGAATGTGAGCCCAATATACCTTCCTCATGGCATGTTTCACTTTTTTGCCCTGTGTTTGTTCCTCTTCAAAATCCATAGCACTATTGCTAATAGCTGGCCTCCAGCTTTAAGCCCACCTTTAAATCTCTTTTGCTGCCCATGAACAGTCCGTTTTTCATTCCTGAGCTGAGAGTGAAGTAATTGCTTTAGATGATGATGATTAGATATTTGGATAATGTGGTCAATCCAGGAAAGTTGATGAATCATCACTTTAGTACTGGTGGTCTTTGCTTCTTCCAGAACATTGGGATTTGCAGTGTTTTTCAAAGGCAAACTGATGGAATCTTTCCAGAAATTGAGAGTAAGGTTTGTAGACAGTCCATGTTTCTCAGGGGTGCAATATAGTTGGAAGTACAATAGATTTATAAACAATCATCTTGTTTTCCCTATGAATGTCCTGATCCTCAAACACTCTGCTTCATCAGAAAAACAATGCTGTTCTCACAATGCTCTGAAAGTGTTGCATTTTGACATCAATGTCAATTTTTGTGGAGAGGTGGCTGCCTAGGTAATGGAAATGGTTAAAAAAATTAACATTACACCATTAAGCTTTATTGATGGCATTGCAGAGGGATTAGTTGGTGCCTGCTGGTACCAACCTTGGTTTTCTTAATGTTAAGTGAGAGGGGGAGAGAGTAGAAGCCATTCTGGGATTCTGAGAGGATGGCTTCTGAAAAAGGTAGAAGGTGGTTTGAAATGATTCTTGCAAGGATTTTCCTGGTGGAAGTTAAAAGGGAGATGCCTTAATAGTTTCTACAGCCTGTTCTTTTCGAAAGGGTGGTGATAATGGCTTCCTTGAAGTCTGCTAGGATTTTCTGGATCCCAAACACTTTTTCAAAAGCTTGTGGAGTTGTTGTGTCATCTCAGACTCACCTTCTTTTAAAAAATCAGCAGGTATCCAATTTAGTCTGCTAGCTTTGTTATTTTTAGTTGGCTGGTTGCTTAGCCGACTTCCTTCAAACTAGACAGTGCTGCAAGCTCATCCCTAATTTGTTGTTGAGGAATTTGCAAGATAACATTTTTGGCTATTTGTGCAACAGTAAAGTCAATTGAGAATTAGCAACATGTCTTCAAAAAACAAAAGAAGTTTTATTTTAAGAATGTTCTTCTTACATGTGATACATGTGAATAATAGCCAGTGGAACATTAAAAAAATAAATTTGAGCTACATACAAAACAAATTATAGACAGGGTATTTTCTTGTCAATAATTCACCAAATTCAACTCCCACATCAAATCTACTGAAATAAATGGAACAATGGAAATGAAATGAAGTGGTATAAAAGCAGCACTTGAAGGACTGAGATCTTTATCGCACACATAAAACTCTCACTTGCACGAGGGGAAAAGCACTAAGGTATTGTTCTTAAAATCTCCAGACTGGAAGATTTTCTCCCCATTTTCTTCACTAGTTCAACTTGAAACAGGAATGTTTTCAAAGGAGTTATGAAAGCACACTCTGGAGTTCAAAGAGAGGTGAAGGTATTATCTGCAAAAGATTAATATAACAGCGGTATTTGAAGAAAAAACAGCATAGATGACACCAAAAAAGACACAGCCAAACAATAGATGTGCATGTTAGCATACTACAGAAACCTAGAACAGTCGCTAATACTCTTGTACTAAAGGCTAGCATGTGGAATTGATTGAATTGTGACCATTCTTATTAGGAACAGAATAAATATTTGTTGTTATTTACTGCCTGTCTGGAAGAGGCTTTTCTGGCATTCAGAAAATAATATGTGAGAAAGTATAACACCGTAACAAGATACTTGCACATCCCAAGCTTTTCCAATGAACCTTTCTGCAGAAAGCCTCAGGCTGGAATACTGTATCAGCTACTTAAGTATAGTAAGTTATTACATGAATTCAGTAGTCTACTACTGTCCTGTTATGATTGATCGTGGATGCATACCCTGCCAAGCACATTTAGGATACCATTTCTGTTGCACTCCAAGGCTGGGAACCACCTCTGTACTCAAGACACACTCCAATTCAAGATAAAATAGCAAAGCAGTTTATTGAAGTAAGTGTGTGTGTGTGTGTGTGTGTGTGTGTGTGTGTGTATAAATTCAGCAAAACAGTATTTAAAAAGATTAATAGTAAAACCAACTGCTGCTCTGGGCCAGAGTGAAGAGAGAGGGGGCCAGAAGACAGTTCCAGCTTGTCTCCGCTGCTATGCTAATAATATGATATAATATAATGTAATATAATATGTTGTGTGTGTGATATATATATATATAGTAAGCCGCTCTGAGTCCCCTTTGGGGTGAGAAGGATGGCATATATATGTCGTAAATCAATCAATCAATCAATCAATCAATCAATAAAAACAAAGTCCAAATATGAGATTCAGGAACAGTCTTCAAAACTTGGAATCATGAGACATGAACAAAAGGAAACATGGAAACAGAAATCCCTTGACATGACAATAGATTTATACATTAATCACCAACATTGCTTGGATTAATGGACCCATCTGCTGGGCTAGCTAATATAGAGAAAGTCATGCCTTCCAACAGGAAACTAATAACGACTTCTTTACTAACAGTCATCTTTACCTTTGTACACTCTCCTGAGAAGCCTTATGTTGACACAATGTAAATCTCCTATCTAACTGCTCATTAGCCTGTCCACCTGGACTTTCATTTTCATCCTGTGAGCTCAAATCTGTTTGTTACCTTCCTTCCCTAGCGAACTACCTTTCAGGAATGTGGCCTTCAGGGCTTAAAATCTCTTGCTGGCTTTCCTGCTGACTTGTAGACCCAGAATCCCCAGTGTCATCAGAATGACTAACAGGCCCAAAATCCCCAGAGAGATCCCCAGAGATATCAGGTGTAGGCACAATCAAAGGCTGAACTACAACAATATCTCTCTTCATTAGCACAATTACACTGATTTGCCCATCCATAGTCTCATGGTCACATTCTTGTAACCCTGACTTTTCACACTACTGCTGTTCTTTAATTTATATTATTATTATTATTATTATTATTATTATTATTATTATTATTAGCTGTCCCCTGCCACACGTTGCTGTGGCCCAGTCTGTGTATATGTATTTTGTGTGTGTATATATATTTGTGTATATGTATAAATATGTTGTTTTGTGCATGCATTGTAATGTATTTTTTGGCTATCTTAGTCTCTACTGATGTGTTTTTCAGTGTTTTTATGAGTGATGGTCACTTATTGGCCTGATATATGTATTTTGACCAAATTTGGTTTCTATTCGCCCAGTGGTTTTTGATTTATGTTAATCATAAAGACACAGACAGTATTTTATTTATTTTTATAGAATGTCTTTAGCAGTGTTTCTATACATTTTTAATGCCACAATCCCTTAATGCAGTTCCTCATGTTGTGGTGACCCCCCAACCATAATACTATTTTCATTGCTCCTTCATAAATGTAATTTTGCTACTGTTCTGAATCATCATATAAATATCTGATATGCAAGATGTATTTATGTTGAAAGTCTTCGACTATACATTGTATTTCTGGGTTGTTGTAGGCTTTTTCGGGCTATATGGCCATGTTCTAGAGGCATTCTCTCTTGACATTTTGCATCTATGGCAAACATCCTCAGAGGTAGTGAGGTCTGTTGGAACTAGGAAAAGGGGTTTATATATCTGTGGAATGACCAGGGTGGGACAAAGGCCTGGCAGTGCCTGGGGCAATCTTTTGATGTCCTTGTTTGTTTCCTCTCTGTTGTTTTGCTGTTGTAATTTTAGATTTTTTTTAATACTGGTAGCCAGATTTTGTTCATTTTCATGGTTTCCTCCTTTCTGTTGAAATTGTCCACATGCTTGTGGATTTCAATGGCTTCTCTGTGTAGTCTGACATGGTGGTTGTTAGAGGGGTCCAGCATTTCTGTGTTCTCAAATAATATGCTGTGCCCAGGTTGGTTCATCAGGTGCTCTGCTATGGCTGACTTCTCTGGTTGAAGTAGTCTGCAGTGCCTTTCATGTTCCTTGATTCGGTTTTGGGCGCTGCATTTGGTGGTCCCTATGTAGACTTGTCCACAGCTGCATGGATTACGGTAGACTCCTGCAGAGGTGAAAGGATCCCTCTTGTCCTTTGCTGAACGTAGCATTTGTTGGATTTTCTTGGTGGGATAGTTTGTAGATAGCTGCAGATAGTTTGTATGTTGTGTTTCCTCATCAGCTTCCCTATGCGGTCAGTGGTTCCCTTGATGTATGGCAAGAACACTTTTCCTCTGGGTGGATCTTTGTCTTTACTCTCGTGGCTTGTTCTCGGTCTTGCAGCTCTTCTGATGTCTGAGGTGGAGTATCCATTGGCCTGGAGAGCCCAGTTTAGGTGGTTTGGTTCATCTTGGAGAAGGTGGGGTTCGCAGATTCCTTTTGCATGGTCTGCCAAGGATTTAATGGCGCTTCTTTTTTGACTTGGGTGATGGTTGGAGTTTTTATGTAGATATCTATCCGTGTGTGTGGGTTTTCTGTAAACGGTGTGACCCAATTGTTGATCTGGTTTACGGATGACCAGGACATCTAGAAAAGGCAGTCTTCCTTCATTTTCTTTTTCCATTGTGAATTGGATGTTTGGGTGGATGCTGTTAAGATGGTCCAGGAACCTGTTTAGTTCTTCTTCCCCATGGCTCCAAATAGTGAAAGTGTCATCCACATATCTGAACCATATAGTGGGCTTTTTGTTGCTGTTTCCAGGGCTTGTTTTTCAGTGTTCCATGCAGAAATTAGCTATGACCGGGCTGAGAGGGCTCCCCATAGCTACTCCATCTTTCTGTTTGTAGAATTCATTGTCCCACTGAAAGTAGCTGGTGGTGAGGCAAAGGTGAAACAGAGCTGAGATGTCTTCTGGGAATGTCTGGTTGGTTAGTGCAATGGTGTTTGGTACCGGGACCATGGTAAATAGAGACACTACATCAAAGCTGATCAGTTTGCCATTGGTACTTAGCTTGAGATTGCTGATTTTTTCTATGAAGTGGACTGAGTCCTTGATGTAGTGTGTAGTGTGAGCCCAATATGGCTTTGTAACTGTGCAGCAAGAAATTTTGTATTTCTGTTGTTATAAATTGAACATAAAGCATACTGATTAATCACAAAAACAGTAAGTTTGGGGAGTATGGACAACGGATGATGGGATCTGGAGTACATTCAACTGATTCAGCTCAGACTTCCACAGACCACTAAGACCCCCATGAATGACAGATCTGAACCAAACTTGGCACACAGAACCTTTATGGCCAGCAGAAAATACTGGAGGGGTTTGGGAGGAATTCACAGTAACAGGATCCTAGTGTTGTAAGAGACCTCCAAGGGCCATCCAATCCAACCTCCTTCTGGCATAAGGGAAAAGCACATCAAAACACTCCTGATAGATGGTCATTTAGACTCTCCTTAATAATAATAATAATAATAATAATAATAATAATAATAATTATTATTATTATTATTATTCCTTTCTTCCTCCCTTCTTCTCTTCACCAGTCCTTTTCTTTGTTTCTTCTCTCCTTTCCCTTTCTTTTCCTTCTTTCTTCCCTTCCTTCCATGGCAATTTGTAAGGGGTTTTAAAGGGGGGAGGTTGGTCGGGGGGGGGAGGATGAAAGGGTGTTAGGGGGGATGTGGAGCCCAACTGGGGTAGTTGCTGGTCTTCCCATAGTTTGCATCCTCCCTTCACCCAATGGGTCCTGAAAGGGGGGAGGGGTGTGTGCAGCCACTCGTGCAGGCAGGCTTGCCTTGCAATCCTCCGGTTTTGCGGGGAGGGTTGCCTGGGGGCCACTTGGGCCTCAAGTAGCCTCTATGGTGGCCGGGGCTTGCCTCACCAAGCTTCCACACCATCCCTCTCAGTCTTCTTGTGTGCTGGGGAGGGGGACTTTTGCGCACGCTCTGTTAGGTATTGGGGGGGGGGGTTAAAGTTATTTCCCCTTGATATTTAAGATTTTTTTTGTTTGAAAGACTCTCCTTAATAAGATTTTTTTGTTTGAAAGACACTCCTTTCTTCTTCTTCTTCTTCTTCTTCTTATTATTATTATTATTATTATTATTGTTATTATTCATTTCTTCCTCCCTAGAATGTGTTTTGTTGCCAAATGTGGTGCCAATTCGTCCAGGGTTTTTTGAGTTCTGTTAATCCCACAAACGAACATTACATTTTTATTTATATAGATTGTTGTTGTTGTTGTTGTTGTTGTTGTTGTTATTGAATAACTGTGCAATCCCAACATCAGAAAAAAGAGGCAAATATAAAATATAAAATAAATGGGAAACAACCAGTTTGAGAATTGCCAAAAGATAGGGAGAGAGGTGAGAGGAAGATAATCTTGCTCCCTGGTATCACATTACTATTGGTATCCTGGCATAGAAGAAGAATTGACCCTTCACTCCAAGACAGGTATCAGGAAAATTGCAGCATTGAGAGCTATTCATGGGTTAATTCAATTAACTGAGTCATGGGACAGTTAGCGATGGGGGAAAAAGCCAGCATATAGCAGTGGTTCTCAGCCTGTGGGTTCCAGGTGTTTTGGCCTACAACTCCCAGAAATCCTAGCCAGTTTACCAGCTGTTAGGATTTCTAGGAGTTGAAGGCCAAAACATCTGGGGACCCACAGGTTGAGAAACACTGGCATAGAGGCACATATGGCATCATGTGATAGGGACAGCACACTGCCAGTTGTATAATAAGGATAGCTAATTAGGTAATTTCTTCTAGTCTGACTGCCCCCCCCCCCCCACCACCACCACCACACACATATATACTACTGACAGAAATGTAATTCACTCATGTTCAGATTTCAAACAGAATGGGCCTTTTTCTCCCCAAGCAGCTGATACCCCATAAAGCAGGTAGTAGTGATGAGATTGCTGATTATATCACCATCATGACTAAGTATTGTTTGTTAATACAAAACAGTTACAAATCTATATAACTCTTTTGTGTTTATGCCAAGTACTTAATCATGACTATAACACTATTTCTACATTTGTAATTCTGCTGTAACCTACTATACCAGGTCATCTTATTTAGTCTCTTAAGATGCAAGAATACACAACTAAAACACTCCTAAAAGATGGCACTTAACCTCAGGATGTTCTTTGTAATATTTAAGTGGACATCTCTTTTTTCTTGCCATAGTACCCAAAGTCAGCAAAGTTAGTCACAAAAGCTGAAATTCTCACCAGGTATCTTCTCTCCTATAAAAAGGGGCAACAATAACAAAATAAAGGACTAATCATTTTGCTGTCCTTTCATGACACCTCAAACCTTTTACCTTTCTTATTTTGCCTATTGGTGGCACTAGAACAACCTACCTTTATACTGTCTTGGTATACAACTAGTCAGAATTAGGATGACTGATTCTAGGGAAAAGACAAGATATAAATAAAGTAAATTATTGTGATTGATGTGGGTATGTTGCCTGTTGACAACAGAACATATGGTTGATGCTCCCACCCACTCTCCTTGTGTAAGTAATCTCCAGTTTGAATGAGAATTGTGACTAGGACCTGAGAACAGAACTCTATTGACCACAGTGGCTGCTTCCCAATAAGTAGAGATGTAGGAGTTGGGTGCAGGATCAGGCTGGGATTCTCTTACATTTTTTCTTGATGTTGTCAGTCGTCTTAAAGTCAACTTCTACTCATGATGACCCTATGGATGAGAAAAAACTATCTCTCTGTTCTCAACAGCCCTCCTCAGATCTTATAAACACAGGGCCATGACTTCCTTTATTGATCTATCTATTCACAATTCAATCTTCTTGATTCACCTCTGTGTGCCATACAGCTACCATGGAGTTAATTCCACACACTCACCCCTTGGGATAATGGGTAGATGTAGATTTGCCCCATGTTAAAGTACCTATAAAACATAGGTTGTAAGTTCAGTGTATGTTCAAGAGGATGAAAATACAATAAACAATATTTGGTCACCTTGGGGTATATTTCAAATAGAAAAGGAGCTTCCATATCAAGGCCGCATGAATAGAAAGAAGAGAGACAAGAGGATTATTTTACATAGTGAGAATGTAAATTGTCAAGGGGAGATGGCTTTATTTTGTTCATTTTACTGTTGCTGTTGATGATGGGGAAAACACTGCTCTTTTCACTCTTGGCCTTGATGAGAATTGAAAAAAAATGTTAACCACTATGAGGTTGTCACTCCTTCACAAGCGTGAAAACATCTAACAGTGGTCAACAATCTTTTCAAAGCTGAACAAAGCTCAGATGTAAATGTTCTTTATCTCCCTACTGTCTACTATCAGTATTCTGCAGACTGATTGGGGTAAAACAATTCTTCATTGAGATAAGGTCCTGGAATAGCTGGAGAAGCCCTTAGCAGCATTATGACAGACTGTACCTTATAATACCATACTCACCCTTGTCACACCATATGCACCACTTGCTGTTGAAGATGATGAATTATATACTAGGTAGAAATAGCATGCTATGGAATCAGCTACAGAAATATGTAATGCAGGATGCTTAATACATGGTGTTGAGGCTCCAGAATCACATCCTCTTGGTGTCTTCAATCCTGTCCTTCCAAATCTTTATGAACAGGATCTTAAAGTGACTAATTCATAGGTTATTTTCTTTAGCTGTGATTGACCACATTCTTTTAGAGTTTTTAATGCAGCTAAAAGGAGAAGTCAAACATAGTCAGACAGGCATTCTAGACTTTAAGAAAGCTGAACTCTGTAAACAAAGTATCAAGCAGAGAAACCATTTACAGGGTGAGGAATACCAAAACAGGCAGGTATCATAGCTTTATGCTTCTTTTTACTAGCAGCAGTTTGCTTTCTTGCCTTGCACTGAAAGCAACTGACTGGAAGCCTTCCAAACTTTACAAAAGAGAAACGAAAAAGTAAGGTGGTCAGCTTTGATTCTTAAGTTTTTGGATTGGGCTATGCCGATGCCTCGAAAAGACTTTCAACTTACAACACTTCTGATTTTTTTCTGATTTCCAATTGTTTACGAGTCATTTGCACACCTCTACTACTTATCAAATTTGCAGATGTCATCAAATTGGGAGGGATAGCAAATACTCCGGAATAGAGGATCAGAATCCAAAATAACCCTAGCAGATTTGAGAGATAGACCAAAACTTACAAAATGAATTTTATCAGGAAGAAATATAGGTAATACAATTAGGCAATAAAAATAAAATACACAGATATAGGATGGGTAACACCTGGTTTGAAAGTAATAGGTGGGAAAGGGATCTAGTATTAGTAGACCAAAAGCTGAGCATGAGTTAACAATGTGATGCAACAGCTTTAAAAGCCAATGCAATTCTAGCCTGCATCAATAGGAGTATAATGTTGATATTGAGAGAAGTCATGATCTTATTCTATTCTGCTTTGGTCCGACCCCCCTTAGAATACTGTGGCCATTTATGAGCACTGCAATTCAGGAAAGATATTGGCAAGCTGGAATGTGTCCAGAGATGGACCAAAATAATCAAAATCTTGTAAGCCAAGCCCCATGATGAATGGCTGAGGGGGTACATATGTTTAACTTGGAGACTGATGGGGGGGGGGATTACCATATTTAAATATTTGAAAGGATGTTACAGGTAGGAAGACACAGTCTTGTTTTTTGCTTCTCTAGAAACTAGGATTCAAATTGCAGGAAAAGTGACTTCACTTTCTAAATATTAAGAAAAACTCTCTGATGGTAAGAGATATTCAGTAGTGGAATATGCTGACTCAAAATGTGGTGAAGTGGTCTTTTAAAGCAGAGGCTGGATGAACATCTTTTGGGAGTACTTTGTATGTTCTTGCACAGCAGGGGGTTGGACTAGATGGCCTTTGTGGTCCCTTCCAAGTTTAGGATTCTATAATTCTATGACACATCATGAGAGATCAAACTCATTGCAATCCCTTGAAAGCTTAAAAACTGGCACTACAGACATCATCAAAGACCTCAACGTTTGTCCATTAATTATAAGCCAGAGATGTTCCAGACCCTTCATTGAAGTAAACAGCTCTTGATTTCCCAGGCATCAAAGAGAAAGTTTTCATCATCAACTCTTATTCTTCAGTTTGGTTCTGATGTATATTTGTGATTTAGGCTCCTAGCAACATCTGGTGCCTTCAGAGATTAAATCTGCCCAAGGCTGTTTGCTTGAAGATTTGCCATAACTGAAGCTACTCTAGAGTTCATGAAAGCCACAAAGATTCTAAAATGAATTACACATCCAATAAATGTAAGTGCATACTTGACATAACTTGAATTTCTGGTTTTAAGGAAAACAGGATTATTTAGAGTGTTTAGTCAGTCAGACTGATTTACTGATTGACTGAGAGTTTTGGTAACCATGATGGTCATAGCCACCACTTTCCTGGCAGGTACAGCCCTGGAAATGGATGAGAATTGTAACCAGGGTTAGTGACAAGGGGAGCTGAATTAAGCTGGGTGTTACAAGAACACCAATTGATAAATGATTAATTCAAGAATGTTACTGGCTTGGAAGGACTGCAGTGCACTTGGAAGAACTGAATGGTCCCATTCTGTTTGCTACCTTCTGTTTGCTACCTTGAAGCCCACCAGAATCATATATTTCTTTGATTTTAAAATACCATCAAACACATTTCAGCACCACCACTAAGACATACCCTGATTTTTGAACTATTTATGGGGGGGGGGGTGTCTTAGAATCAAAGAAATATTTGAATAATGCAATCTACAGCTACACCTTGACAAAATTACAAAGTACGGCTGGTAGTCTACATTTGCAAGTTTCACTTTTTGTGGATTTGATTTAAATGTCCTGCAGGAAACTGTAGGTCTTATGGTGATTTGAACTGTGTGATTTTAAGTAATTGTTTTAAGTGATATGTTTTAATTATGTGATTTTAAAGTATATGTTGTTTTATTTTTATATTTACCCAAGGCATCAAATTGTGCCTTTGTTGTGAGCTGCTCTGAGTCCCTTTTCGGGCTGAGAAGGGCAGGATATAAATGTGATAAATAAATATCACAGAAATCGATATAGCAGCATGCCAAGATGGAGGCTCAGTACCCATATGTCAACATGTCAAATGTCCAAGAGCCCTATTTGTGAGGACGAGTCATGCTCAAAATTGAGGGTTTAATGATAAACTAGGAAAATCATAGGACAGCAACACCTGTTGTGGTGTGCTCAGTATAATAGGTAATGTTGCTGTCACTCTTGTACTTCCTGTTAGATTGATTCCTAACTAATGAAACCTTTCCTCAGCTCATAATGCATAAAGAGTGCCAGGACCAGGACAATGTAATAGTATATGTCAGAAATACTGGGGAAGGGCTCTGGTTTGTATACCTCTGGCATTTGCTTAAGAAATCTAAGAGTTAATTTTGAAATCCAAAAGCTGAATACATATGTCATTGGTATTCTTTTCCACTGATGTGCTAATGCATCACATAAAGAAGGAAACAAATACAATTACATTTATTTGGACACCTACTTATGTACTGGATTGTATTGTATGTTATTTTTTTCCCATAATAGATCTGTTAATGCAAATACTTATTGGCTGTTGGGAAAGTTGTATCTTATTTACTCATAATTTCATTACTCTATGTAAGTACTGAATTTCACTCCAACTTAGTTTTGTGTGTCCTGATTTGTACTTATGACACAGAAGAAGAAGAAGAAGAAGAAGAAGAGAGGAAATACACACTCTAAATCACAATTCACAGGGAGCTGAACTAAAAGATTCAGGCAGAGGTAGATAAATCCCTTGATATTAAGAAGATGGAAAACGTTGAGATTTTCTCAAGCTATGGAGACACCTAAGACATGCATCAGGATGTGTAAATATTTCTCTTCATGGTCACAGTTGAAATGTGGGATGTCTTGGGCACAAGGATGTGAAGAAATCTTGATGAAATTCCTTATTTTCAGTGAGACAAACTGTCTCACTCCATTAAGGCAGTCTGTCAAGATTAGTTAACCTCCTTGAGATTTCTCACTTTCAGTGTGAGATGAGCATTCTCCTGTTCATTTAAAATTGGTGACATTTTCCTTTGTAAAGCTAAATAGACACCCACTAAGCTAAGTAAGCACTATTGAGTAAGTGAAGAAGGATGAGCTGATTCATCAAAAAGATCCATGGAATCCATTCTATGCAGCTACTGTTTAAAAGTTCATGCAATTGGGTACCAATTATCAGTTTGCAAAAAGCTTGATCTCAAAAAAAAAAAAGCAATCATCATCCTAGGGTCAATATGAAAAACATTAAGCTTTCCCCTTCTTGAGTGTGAGAATGGAACAATAATAAAGGATTTACAGTTTACAGGAATAAAAGAATAATAACCCTAAAGCCACCAGATCCTGACTGATCTTGGAATCTAAGCACATCCAATCCTACTTGGTATTTGGATAGGGGACCTCCAACCATTGCCAGGTGCTGTAGGCTATATATCAGAGTATTTCTTGAAAAGAAACAGCCTATGAAATTCATGGGATCACTACAAGTCAACAGAAAGGCTGAAAATCCAAGAGAAACGGGCATTTGAAATGCTGGTTTCTCTCAGGTTTACAGCAAAAACAGAAACCCCTAAACCCAATGCTTTATTTGGGGGGGGGGGGAGGGGGTGTGTGGCCAAATTCCCTCCTGTATGGCCCAGCATCGACACTGGGGGGGGGGGGGTTATGGCTATTGGCCTTCTGCCCTCTATCACCCACTTTTCTACCTTTAAACAACATAAAATTAAGAATTAAATAATTCAATTAATGCTAATCAGGGTGGCCAATTGAAATATTCACGCCTACCTCCAACAGACAAGAGTTCTTCCTCCCACCCTGAATATTCCACAGATATATAAACCCAATTTTCCTAGTTCCCAACAGACCTCACAACCTCTGAGAATGCTGGCAAAATGTCAGGAGAATGCTTCTGGAACATGGCCATACAGCTCAAAAAACTTATAGCAACCCAGTGATTCCAGCCATGAAAGCCTTCAACAATACATAAAATTAAGTAGTTACCAGGGGGACCTCTTCACATGTCCCTGGCCCCTGTTCCATTTTGCCATGTTGGTGCCCTGTCCCTATCAGATGGGAGAAAGGGTGGCAATGCATGTTGTCCTTTTCCTCATCACAAGGGTAAAAGGGCCCAAAACTGTGGATCTACACAAAACCTACTTACCTCTCTGTTGTTGCCAAGGAAGCATCCTCGACACTTGGGAGTTTAGATGGAGCAGGGCTGGCCAAGCATCATGAGCTTCAAAGGGGCAATTTGCTCCAGTATGATGAGATGGCAGGGCTGGATGTGTCAAAGCTCTCTGTTGCACATGCGAATTATGCAATAGAGATTTCAGGGGGGAATTTTCTCCCTCCCCTCTCAAAAATTCTGCTGCATAGTTTACAGTTTCAGGTTCATTAGAGCACTTTAAATCCTCCATCCTTGGTAATTTTATGTTGCTTAATGACAGAAAAGTGGGTGAGGGATGGGAGGATGGCATTGCCATGCTTTCTCCATGGGCTGCTTGAGCCCACAAAGGCAGGATCACTGTAGAGACTGCTCGTGAGATCGTGGATGTCAATGTCTGGAGCAACCTCCACACAGCCCACACCTGCAGAGATCCAGACCTTACTTTTTTTTAACCTGGAGTAAACCTGGAAATCTATATTTACACCAGGTTAAACCAGATTAACCTGAGGCATCATTTTGATTCCTCAGGCCCCTTCCACACAGCTGAATAAAATCCCACATTTTCGGCTTTGAACTGGAATATCTGGCAGTGTGGACTTAGATAACCCAGTTCATAGCAGATATTGTGGGATTTTCTGCCTTGATATTCTGGGTTATATGGCTGTGTGGAAGGGCCCTCAGGCAAATCTGGGGAAAAAAACCCCACAGGCTTAAGGCCTGTGTAGATGGGCCCTTAAATACACATACAAAAATGGGAGAGTTAACAGCACATGTAAACATGTAAGAAAAACCCACATCAAAAGGAGAGAACTTAACAAAATTATTTGGGACAGGTTGAGCACATGCCAGGCAGTCTAACCAGGAAATGTTGGTGATAGCTTGAAATAACAAAATGTGACACATGCATATGACCCAGATCTAAATCGATTGACCCAGAAGAGGGTCAACAGGTGAAAGGACCTATGAGAATGGAGAGCAGCTGACAGAGCTGTGAAAATGAGTCAATTTTTGTCAAAGTCAGCCAGCACATCAACGATTTAAATCTAGACATAGTTTTCTAAGATCTACAGAGACACTCGCTGGAACACCTCAGCAAGCGAGAGTCTAAAAGTGGCAAGTTCAAACCCAGAACCTCAACCAATGGCTGATACCAAATGAGAGACTCCCCCCTGGGCACACAGAGGACTGGGCGACTTGGAAGGCGCTGAACAGACTGCGCTCTGGCACCACGAGATGCAGAGCCAACCTTCAGAAATGGGGCTACAAAGTGGAATCCTCGACATGTGAATGTGGAGAGGAGCAAACCACTGACCACCTGCTGCAATGCAACCTGAGCCCTGCGACATGCACAATGGAGGACCTTCTTGCGGCAACACCAGAAGCACTCCAAGTGGCTACTGGTCAAAGGACATTTAATCAACTACCAAATTCACAAATTTTGTATTATGTCTGTTTGTTTGCTTTGTTCTGTTAGAAATGTAATATAATTGACTGGCTGCCCTGACAGGAAATAAATAAATGTCAAAGTCCAGTCGTCCAGAACCAGTTGTCCAGAACCCTGTGCTATACATTGAGAAGCTTCTTAGATTTAGTGTGTGCGTGTGCGTGTGTGTGCGTGTATTTGATAAGGGGAAATCCAAGTACTGTGTTTACCTGTTTAAAATGTTTAAGTCAACTCTTGAGGGGCATTTGAAAGTGACTTCAGATATTAACCCTAAAGTTCTTTTTAGCTGGCACACATATTTTCTCAAATGCTTTCTCCAACACTTTTTTTGTTTCAACATTTCATTTAAGATGAAAATTAATGGCAAATCTAGTTAATGCCTTAGGCATTTGTTGATAATGATAGAAAGATATGTTATTTGTGCCAAACATTCCCGTTAAAAACAATAAACCAGAGAATAGTCCACGAAATGTGAGTGGAAAGAAAATGACACTTTTTAGTAGGACTGCTTGAGAAATGAGATTTTTGTGAATTTTGCTATAATTTGCCATGATCAAATTATGGATAGGTACTTAATTTTCTGGCTTTCACAATTCCTGAATTTCCAAAACTAGAAAAAAATAGTATGTTTGCAGAGAAAATTGGTTATATCCAATATAAGCCATCTGCCACCAAAATAGCTCAATTTTGGAAAGATGACCTTTAACTTAAGTTGAAGATATTTTTCTCACATTACACATTAAAAAGTTTTATTCCTGCTTGGTGAGAATATGAAATGCAAGGTGGGAGGTTTGCACATTTTTAATCTTTAAATTTTATTTGCACAAAAACATTGGGGTTTTTCAGCACTATGACACCAAAAGCTGTGCTTATGCTGCTATTTACCAAGAAATAAACCCACTAACCATGGGACTTAAATTTGGTAAACATAAATATGATTTTACTACATGAGAAAATGTAGGGGGAAAGTTGACAATTTGATATGAAGACAGTCAAAACACTTTTTTTACATTAGCGATACAATTGAGCAACAGTTTTGACAGCTACAGTGATCACATGCTGAGCAATAATGAAATTTAATAACAGGCTAGTTCATGTACTATTATGAACATTATGGATCTTGGCATCAATAGGGTTATATTTCTGGCAATCCACAATACTAGGAGGTCATGGGCAGTTAAATACATATCATGAAGAGAGACATCTTCCAGGATAATGACAATGATGAACACCTAGTTGTGCAGACATGATTTCCAATCATTTTGATTAGATCCAGATTGCCAGGCTATGTTTTCTGGGTAGTTGTCAAGACTATAAATGGCATAAGTGTTTTCCATTCCCCGCTACATTTGGGAAGGAAAGACAAATGCTACTTTTGTGAAACTCACTTGTGAAGAGAGAAAAGAAGCAGAAAAGAAGAACCAAATTCTACACAAACCTGAAGCATTATACCCTCTTTACAACCACACAGAAACTGCCTCTTGGTTCCGCCTGAAGTGTTCTTGCAAAGGAGGAAAAAAAATGCTAGAAGACATGGCTAAAGAAAAATTCTCTTTGGGAAAGTGAACTTTCATGAACCATTCCTAGGGGTGTTTTGCTTTAAAACACACAATTCTCTTAGAAATATGAGCCACAATAACAAGAAAATCCGGATAAAATGATTCCAGTCCACTTAGGGCATGTATTAAGCTAGACTTGGTTCCATTAAATAGTTCATGGACAGAATGGTGAATGAAATAAAAAATAGAAATAAACACCCAAGGGATGATTGCCTTTATCTTGCTACACTTTTATTCTCCTCTTCCAATTCTGTAGTTATTGTGATTTTCCCTTTCTGGCTATATATCAGACCTATGAGAATTTAAAAGAAGTAGGATGTGAAACAATAATAAGAGGTTATAGACTGCTTTAGAAAAGAAAAGCCATTGTGCAGGTACAGCTGTACCAGGAGCTCCAGTTTTGTTTGCTTTGCATTGAATGTTTGTTGTAGTCCTAAATTTCAGGGATTCCTCAGATAGGTAGTTTCTTTTGGCTGCAATCATAGGGCAAGCCACCTGTCAATTATAGTTAGGTTCCCTGGTCCCACCCCCTTTTTGGGTTTTTGGAGGGAATAGAAGCCTTTTTGAGTTCAGACCACACAGAGAAGCCTTTCACACAGGACATAATACCAAGAGCTCCTGTAGAAATCTCTATCTTCTACAGCTTGGTTATATAGCCCACAGCTTGGCCGAGGATCATACAGCCTTACAGCTCCTTTGCGGAGGGACTTCAGTCAGCTATCACTGAAACCTAAACTCCTTTCCCCCTGGAAGTCTACAAAGCTCTGCTTGGTAAGGGTCTCTCGCGGAAGCCAGAAGCAGTTGGTACTGGGTGTAGGGGCTCCATACCAACAGAGGCAAAGACAGACTGCCCAGATTAGAAGTTAAGGATTTCCCTATTAGCTAAAATACTGTTTATGAAGATAGTGCCTGTTCCCTGTGGACAAGATTGAGAGAGAGCCAATAGACTGTTAAGAAAGCCTTAAAGTACCTGTTTGTTTTCATTAATAAAGAACATTGTTGAACCTTTGAGCAATCTAGAGACTCTGTTTGGGGGAATCTAAGGGCCTTTAATCTGAGGCAGCCCCGGCGTCCCGTTGGGCACACAGAATTTATGTCCTGTCTACAGTCTGAGGCACAGGCCCAGCGTGCGATAGCACAGCCATGATTGGTGTAACAGTGAGAGACAGAGAGGCATAGGACTTTATTTCACAAGGCAAGCAAATAGGCATTGAATCTGGCTCTTCATCTTTAGTGACAGTTCCTATCACATGATGTTGGGTACATCCCACTACTAGTCCATCTCCTCCCTACAGTTAAGCCATCTCCCATTATTGATAGGTAAAGTCAGTCAGTGGCTCTCATTCCCACAACAGTCCCATCACCTACATTGTGTAATGGAAGTGGTTCACTTATGTTCTGGCATACTGGCTGTAAAGTGATGTCAGGGGGTGGGATGCTCTTCCTCTTCCCATCTCCCCCTCCCCCTTTCACTTCATTATTCAAGAGCTCTTTTCTGTTTATTAAATATTTTTCAGTGATATTTGCTTTTTATGTTAACAATTGCTGAAACTGCACAATTGCTCCAAATCCACTTTACTAAAGTTATGGAGCTATGAAAGTGTTGGAAGTTGACGTTACAAATGTATGCAGAAGTAAAATCACAGGACCACAGATTGGCAAATTGTCACAATTGTGCAAATGAAGAGAGATGTGAGAGTGAAGATACTCATCTCTGTATGTATCCACTATCTATGATCATGCAAACACCATAGAACAGCAGTTTAAAGTCCTTATTCCCAGTGAAGTTGGATCACGACTTCCTGTTTCCAAACTGAACACGACCCATCAGTTGCCAATGAATCATTGCAGAGATTAAGGTTTTCTGAGGAGGCCCTTCGCTTGGTCCCACCTTCTTTGTAGGCATGGTTGGTGGGGACAAGAGACAGGGCCTTCTCAGTGGTGCCCCCTCAGCTCTGGAACTCCCTCTCCAGTGAAATTAGATCAGCTTTCAGAAAAAAACATTAAGACATGGCTATGGGACCAAGCCTTCAGGCAGTAAAGTACAGCAGTACAAGAAATTAATAGGAATAAGTGCAATTGACAATAGGAATGGCTTCAGATTACGATTCTGGATTGTGTGATTTTAATGTTATATAAATATGTTTTTAAGTCTATTTTTAATTGTTTTAAATATCTTATTTATGTTCTATGCTTAATTTGATTTTAATGGTTAATTTATAGTTATGTTATGGTTTTAATTGTTATGCTTTGGTTTTATATATATGTTGGCATTGAAGCTTGCCATTACTTGATATGCATTGCTTTGAGCTCCCCCCACCTCCCGGGGTGAGAAAAGTCATATATAAATGCAGTAAATAAATTAATAATAAATAAAATGACAACAGACACTGTATAAACAGGGCTACAGCAGAAATCTAGTTACTCATATGGTAACTTTCAGAGTAACAGATGATGTAAAGAACTTGAGTCTTTGTTTATACCTTAATGACAAGAATGTTTGATTTCTCTAGATTTATTTATAATATTGTAACATAAACATATGTTTTTAGAAATCACTGTGTTCCAGGATAAAATTTTTGATTTTTAATAGGTATTTGTTAAAACATACAGTATCTTGAGGGAGATGGAAGTAATAGTCTAGTTGTATGTATGTATATTTATGCAGAACTTCTAAGTTCTTCTGAATAGGATGAAAGTCCATCCATACTGTGTTCATTGGGGTTGTTCTGAGATATGTGGTTACACAAGCAGTTACACAAATGGGAGCACAGTAGGATCAAAAGAGCAAATATGCTTTTTTTTTTTTTGCAGAACTAGCCAAAATAATGAAATTCTGTCCATGTACTCATTTTCTCCACTAATTTACTTAGACTTTGGGATCTTTGAGTAAATTAATACAGGAATAATTTCCATGGTTAGAGCCAGCATGGTGTAAGGCAGGGGTCCACAAACTTTTTAAACAGAGGGCCAGGTCACAGTTCCTCAACTGTTGGAGGGCCGGATTATAATTTGAAAAAAAAAAAGAATGAATTCCTATGCATACCACATATCTTATTTGTGGTGCAAAAATCACTTAAAAATACAATAATTAAAATGAAGAACAATTTAACAAATATAAACTTATTAGTATCTCAGTGGGAAGTGTGGGCCTGCTTTTGGCTCATGAGATAGGATTGTTGTCGTTGTTGTTGTGTGCTTTCAAGTCGTTTCAGACTTAGGTTGACCCTGAGTGAGGGCCGGGTAAATGACCTTGGAGGGCCGCATCTGGGCCCCGGGCCTTAGTTTGAGGACCCCTGGTGTAAGGGATTTGAGCACTGGATTCTGGAGACCAGGGTTTAAACTATTCTTCTATCATGAAACCCACTGGTTGACATCAGGCAAATCACTTGATCTCATTTTCAGAGGAAGGCAAGGGCTCATCTGTTCCCTAGTGTTCCCATTTTTCACTCATAGATCCAATATTTTTAATATTCTTTCCATCCATATCCTACCCAGACAGTTTAAACATTAATTTTATACATGTGTCCTTTGTTTGATCTCTTTTTTGTGTATTTCAATATACATTTTATAGAAATATGTGTGTGTGTGTCATATATATATATATATATATATATATATATATATAGGAAATACATCTTAATATGTGTATTTGTGGTATTTTACAATGTTTATGTGTTTTAGTTATTCTGTAACCCACCTTGAGCCATGAGGAGAGTTGGCCTGTAGGGAGAAGCTTTAATCTGCTTTCAGGCCCAGTGATGATGGAACTATGCCAGCTTGTTCTTCCTTCTCTCTCCTTTTTGTCTGCTTCTAAGCCCAGGTTTGATGGGGCTGAATACACAGATGTTCTTGGAGCTTCATATGCTTCCCACTTACCAAATATTTCCTTTGTTTGGTTGGATTTCTTATTTTCTGGGATGTCTTAGTATGGGATCTAGTGTGTCATTTGTTCTCAATGTATTGATCTTTTGACAGAGAAGGGTGGTTCTGTTCAAACAAAATTGTGGAGATAAAGAATGCATGAAAATGAAACTTTGATCTCTCTTTCTGGAGATAAAATGTGATATAATGGTATTCAAATATACTCTGTGCTATTTCATTGTTCAATAAGTCTTTGGAAAAATTATCATTGAAAAGAAATAGGGGCCAATTTGAGAGGAATTGTAAATTTCCTTGGTAAAATGACATTTGAAAATCACAGTGTATCAAACACAGAGTCTGACAAAAGCTTATCATTTGAAGGATAAATTAAAATATGGCAAATGCATTCTGAATTATAACTTGTAGGTAATGAAACAGTATTTTTCTTTTTCGACTACGATGGCTTTTGTAGAAATGGAAAAAAAGCTTTTATGATATTTCATAAAAAATCACAAAGTCATATTTTGCTCATGGGGAAATAAGTAAACATTTTTCTTTTACTTGAGAAAGTGGAAGTGGACTATGGTTGAGAGATCAAACTGTGAACAGATCATCACTAATTATACATGAGTTCATTAATTGAGTTTTAGACAGAATCCTTGGAGGGCATTTCAGTAATGGAAAATGTAACAGCCTTTCAGATCTATAATGCTAGTGCAAGTTCATTTGATAAAGAAAATGGAGAGTCAACTTAATGAACAAGCAAACTGAGAATACAGAATAAATCACAGAAGATGAAGGAATTTTGTTAAAACAACCTTAACAATGTTCCATTGAAATAGCTAGGCTTTCCTAGAACTGTTCCAGTGCAAATTATTTATGAATTGCAACCAATAATGGCAGTTGGACATATTTTGTTTGTTGTTATGGATCAAGGGAAATTCAAGTAAATTCTTACGCAAAAGTTAGTATCTAATTTCAAGCTAGTGGGAAAAGTTTGAAAATTGGCATTGTTCCATTAGCCCACATTCCTTCCCAATGTGCTGGCTCAATTTTATAACCCAGATTTTAGGTCCATTTGACCATGTATTCTGTAACATTTTCTTCTTCAGCTCAGTCTTAAGCAACATTTTTTTTTCAAAGCCAAAGCAGATTTTTACATTTATTTATTTATTTATTTATTTGCTGCATTTGTTGACCGCCGTTCTCAGCCCTAGGGCGACTCACGGCGGTGTACAACATATAAAAACACATTTACAATAAGCAATAATCCACTAATACACAATAATAAATTACACTAAATAATCTGCTCCGACTTATCACAGAATCATAACCAAGCTCGTAAACCGTATTCCGTTCCAGTTGTCATTACCAGTAGATGTAGCACTCAGTTAAATGCCTTCTCAAATAGCCACGTCTTTAGGCCCTTACGGAAAGACATAAGGGAGGGCGCCTGTCTGATGTCAACAGGGAGGGTGTTCCACAGCCGGGGGGGCACCACCGAGAAGGCCCTCTCTCTCGTCCCCGCCAGACGTGCCTGTGAAGCAGGCGGGATCGAGAGAAGGGCCTCCCCGGACGATCTCAAGGCCCCCGTGGGCTCATAGGCTGAGATGCGGTCTGCAAGGTATTTTGGGCCGGAACCTTACATGTACCTTGAATCTTTTCAACAGGTGTTTATATACCAACCAGTAGCAATTTTATGAAAAACTTCTTGAATAGACATCCAACTATGTATTTGAGGGCATAACCGGGGTTTCTATCTATTCTCAAAAAGGCATATTTAACAAAAATATTACAATCCATATTTATTTTCATTTTATCATACCATAAATAGGTATGCCATCCACACTGCCTATCATGCCCTGTCAAATGCAGCAATTGCTTATTTTTCTACATCAACCATTCTTTAATACAAACTAAATAGCACATTGAAAAATATAGTTTTGGAATTCCAGTGAAGTCTAATGATCGAAATTCTGATAGCATATTTTAACTTAAGCATTAACTGGAGAACCTTCCTAAACCTAAGAATTTCTGCCAATAAAATGGAAACGAAATAATTTTCACTGGCTGGAAATGTTCAGTATACATTCTGATTTCCAAGAAAAATGACACCACACCAGGGATTCTGGTAACAATTGCATTAGGGTACTGATCTTCCATATAAGCAAAATGAGACTCTAGATTTTACAGCAAATACTTTTACCATATGCAGAGTAAGAAATCTAAGTTGGGTTTAGAAAAAGAAGATACACTAAAGATGATATAGCAAACATACAGCAGCTAATAGAACACACCAAAGAATTTTAGAATTTCAGAAGAAAATAATCCTGTGTTATATATTGATTATTGAGATGACAAGAGATTATAGCTCTGTTTAAAAGAAATTAGTGCTCTGCAATATCTAGTTGTCCTGATGCATAATGTACACTATCAACAAGAGGCCACAGGTAGAATATATGTATAAACGGAGTGGTTTTCATTTGGCAATGGAGTAAGACAAGACAGTTTAATTTTTATGCAGAACATGTCATATAGACAGCAGGATTTTGGAGAAGGTGGCATGGAAATTGTGTGTGTGTGTGGGGGGGGGGGGGGGGTATCAGTGGTTTCAGCTATGGTAACATATCTTTACAGAGAACACCAAGGACTAGAAATGACTACTGATGAAAGTTTAGGGGGGAAATGCAAAAGTTGTGTTGCAGCTGAAATTTAAGAAAGCAAACATAATAATCACAGATTATGTCTATAACTTTAAAGTTAATGGTGTAGACGTTAAAACAGCTAAAAAATTTCTATAATTTGGCTCAGTCAAAAATCCAAATTCAGGGGTCAAGAAAACAGATGTAGAGGTATCTCATTCATACCATGGCCAATAGACAAAGTTGGGAATAAACATAAAATGTGAAATGCATATTTTGAACTAGTTATTTCACAAAATTCTTGCCAGCAAAACAAGAAAGAAGATGAGAGTACTTGTAGATGGAGAATGAGAAATAACATCAAGAGAGAAAAAAAAAGGTGAAGTCTGATGCCTGTGGGTTTGTTCGTGTACATTCTCTCCAGCTTTAATAATACATTTGTAAGAACTTTGTAAGTAAATGCTTTCCTTTGTTCACTTTTATAGAGAGGTTACTCTTTTTATTGGGACAAACGCTTGTTCTCTATGTTCCTCCCACAAAGAGTATTGCTTTCTTTGACAGTGAATTCCCTTTGACCTGCTGATGAACTTTTTGGATAGATGTTGACTGAGGAAGTAAAAGTTAGGAGTGTTGCATTCTAACATGAGTCTCACATTATACCATGACATATTTTTGCAACTGTTTCTTTTTAAAAACAAAATCTATAAATTCAACTCTTATCCTATAAAGGTGTAATGAAATGATCAATTTCAGCTAACTATTTCTGCAACTAATGAATGTCTAATTTTCAAATGATAAATACACAGTGTAAATAGTCAAGTGCATGCATACTGTAGATAGCTTTTGTGGTGGCCTGCAAAACATATAAACCCAAGAAAACATAGAATCATAGAATCATAGAATCAAAGAGTTGGAAGAGACCTCATGGGCCATCCAGTCCAACCCCCTGCCAAGAAGCAGGAATATTGCATTCAAATCACCCCTGACAGATGGCCATCCAGCCTCTGCTTAAAAGCTTCCAAAGAAGGAGCCTCCACCACACTCCGGGGCAGAGAGTTCCACTGCTGAATGGCTCTCAGAGTCAGGAAGTTCTTCCTAATGTTCAGATGGAATCTCCTCTCTTGTAGTTTGAACATACTTTATCGTATTGCAAGGTACAGAAATGATTCTTCCCACATTTTTGTAATTCCAAGCAGAGGAAAAGGAAAAAAATGAAGTGGTAGCAGTTTATGTTGTGCATTGTGGATTACAAATTTAGCAAAATCCAACTCTCTTTTCAATAGTAGTTAATCTGGAGTTCTGGGAAGATCACTTTCAGGATATGCTGATGATGATAATATCCTGCTGTTTTGTTTCCAATATGTGGTATTCAGTGATGCAGCCCGTGAGTAGATTGGCATATATGATGATCAGATGGATACGAATTGTTATTCTCATTGTTATTTGACTATGGTACTGGTTCTTTTGGTTGGTAGCAACTCTGAATCTCATGAACAGATTATTTGTAGTCTTTATACATGTAAGAATGAATCTGGGCTCATTTATATTCACGAAAGGTTTTCTTCTATCGAGCTCTGGCTGTACATACTGAATAGGGCTAACATCTTTCTCATCAGCTTTTTACTAAGTCCCAAAAGTGTTTAAAATTAGACAGCACCAAATTATTTACCATGGCTTTACTTATGCGATTTCAGGGATAATATCCAGTGAGACAACAAGATGTCAGCTTAATCTGTTTTTTAAGAAGAACATAGTGAACAATCAGCTTGGAGAAGTTGTCTGTGAAGAGATTGGTCTTTCCTCTAAGGGCTTTCTCACATGGCAGTTGAGAACTGACACAGTAGATGATCTCCATTGTGTTTTAATACTTAATGGTCAATATTTTAATGTATTTTCATAATCTTGTAGGTTTAGTTAATGTTACTTTTTTGTACTGTGATTTTTTGTTTGTTGGCGTCTGATGATTGCCAGTTGTAAGCCAACCTGAGTTCCCCTTTGGGGGTTGAGAAGGATGGAATATAAATGTTCTAAATAAATAAATAAATAAATTGTCTATATTGCATTACGTCATGAAATCCCCATCACACAAGGTAAGGCCCCAGGATTTAGCTTGTGAGGTGTACCTAGGCAGCACTGTGGTAGCATTATGTGGTTTGTTTACTCCGTGTTCATTTCTATGGTGGCTCAAGTACTAGAAGCCCTACCCATATTTGCTTTTTGGACCATCTTTTTCTAGAACATTTCTAATCCTGGAAAGTGTTGGGAGAAGGCATTGAGTAGCATACAGATAAGCTGTGGTGGACAAATTATGAGCAGTATTTCATAGGGTCTCCCCTAGCCATACTCTTGAATAAGCTGGAAAATGAATGCATTTCAATTTAGACAGAACACAGAGAACATCAGCTATTAAAAGGAGAAAGTGCTACACTGTAAGAGTTTTAAGCTTACCCAAAAGAAATAGGAAAAAATACAATGTTTGGGAAAAACTTTTCCTTGGTGATTTCTCTCTTAAAAAGGTAAAGGTCCTCTGGAAATATAGATTTGTCTCTTATGTCTCTATATTTCCAGAGGGGGGGAAATTCCCCAAAAGGGAAAAAAAACCTGTTTAAAAGCAAAAGTTATGATTGAGGCTATGCTCCACCCCAATGCAAATAAATTCTTTCTGGATGTTAATCTTTGCATTGTTGTATGGTGATTCCTTCGCTTACAGATCCACAGATCAAAAGAAAAATTTAAATTGCTTTGTAGTTGTTCTTAAAACATTAAAAACAACATTTATGTAGCTGTTTTTGCAATATGATATAAACTGCCTTATCGTTATGTGAAGGGATAAATTAACCCCAAGAGATAAATACTCATTTAATAGCAGGATAGGGCAGTCTGATTTGTGTGGTCTTTATTGCTGACATATAATATTGGAAAATATTTTGCCATTAATTTGCCTCATAAAATATTAACAGCATTGTGCAAAAATTTACAAGTCTTTTCATTTATGAATTAAAAATGTAGCACCAGTTAAAGCTGCATGCTTTCTCGAGATTTTGTCTCTTTGCACTAGTATACATTAGGGAACAACTGAAATTTCCTGCTGTGAAGCAGAGATTTGCTGAAGAACATGAGGAAATCCCAGATGAAAGGTCTATGTGTCTCACCATTCTAAGGCCAACAGTGGTGAACCTGACAGGAGTTTTCGTTAGGTGAACACAGAACTATAGGAAATTATTCTGTGTACACAGTAATGCTGGACTAACAAGGCCTTTGAGCTGATTTGGCATGGCTTTCCTTATTTTTATAGCCCAGACTAGACCATCTACTATTCCCTGAACCACAAAGTGATGGAAAAGAGAACAGTGGCACCTGACCATATGGACAATGGTCAGATTTGAATGAGAGATCATTCCACACTGCTCCAAAGCATTTCCCTAATACATCTCTCAGGGAGGGGAACTTTCCATCCTGCTTAAAAGAAGCAGTAGTTAGACTGCTGCTGGAAAAGCCCTCCCTGGATCTTAATACTTACAGGGAAGTGTCAAAACGTCCTTTTTGGGCAAGGTGACTGAGAATGCAGTTGCCAAGTCTTGGATGACACACACTTCTCTGACCAATTTCAAACTGGCTTCAGAGCAGGATATAGAGTTGAGACTGCTGTGGTTACCTTAGTGGATGATCTCCCTTCAACACCGACAGGTGCCTTCTCTTGGTGCCTTCTTGGTGGCTGCCCCTCGACTCTGGAACTCCCTGCCCAGAGAAGCCAGAATGCCCCCGTCCCTGATGTTCTTCCAGCAGCAGGCTAAAACCTTTTTATTCAGACAGGTTTTTAAAGAGAAAGGTTTTAAGGCCAATTCAGGAGGTTTCGGTTTTTAACTTTGAATATGTCTTAATGGTTTTTAACTAGGATTTTTTAAAATATTGTTTATATTTAATCCTGTTTTAATGCTGGCATATTTGTATATTTCAAATTGCATGCTGATGCTTATATGTTAAGCCACTTTGAGTCTCCTGCACGAGAGATAAAGCAGGGTATACGAGAGTTGAATAAAAAGTAATGCCTCCACCTTCATAACTCCTCAACAGATGGCAGTACTGGTATGCAGCAGGTACTGACTTGTTCAGTAGATTCTCCTCTACAGTTCCATTTTGACAGGAAGCCTTAACATTGAACAGTTGTATTGTCAAAGTGTGAAGTATGAAACCCTGTGCAGACGGTCAGTCAATGTGACTTAAGTAATGTGCAGTCATTGAAATCTTTACAGCAGAAGGTGTCACATCTTTAAACTTACTCACCCAATGACGCACAGTACTCACATCAACACAATCGCCATAAACAGCTTGCATTCTCTGATGAATCTCAGTTGGGGTGACACCTTCTGCTGTCAAGAATTCAATGACTGCACATTGCTTAAGTCGCATTGACTCCGTGCAGGGTTCCATACTTTGCACTTTAGCAACACAACCATTCAATGCTAAGGCTTCCTGCCAAAATGGAACTGTAGAGGAGAGTCTACTGAACAAGCCAGTACCTACCACATACCACATAACAAGCCAGTACCTACCACATATTGCCATCTGTTGAGGAGTTACGAAGGTGGAGGCATTACTTTTCATTCAATCCTGGTAAATTATTATTATTATTATTATTATTATTATTATTATTATTATTATTATTATAGACCTCTCAGTGGCTTTAGATGCCATCAACCATGTTATCCTTATGGAACACCTGAAGGCACAGTGGTTCCAGTTTTACCTCTCAGGCAAATTCCAGATGGCGGTGCTTAGGGATAGCTGCCCCTCAAAAAAAGAAGCTGCTATATCGCATATCATAAGGTGTCATTCTATCTCCAATGTCTTCAATATTTACATGAAATCACTGGGAGAGATCATCCATAGGCATAGGTGGGGTGTTATTAGCATGCTGATGACACCCAAATATATTTCTTCATGCCTACAAATACAACCCCAGCTAAAGATAGTGTGTCTCCTCTGAATGAATACCTGGAGGAGGTAATGGGCTGGATGAGGAAAAACAAATTTGAAACTGAATCCAAACAAAACAGAGATGCTTGCCAGCAAGGGTCCTAATCTAGGGATGGAGGTATGTCAACCAGTTCTGGATAGGGTTACATTCCCTCTGAAAGACTATGTTCACAGCTTTGGACTACCTGAATCCATAGGGAATACCTGAATCTGTGATACAAATGGCTAACTCCAGGTTATGCATTTGTAGCTGTGATGCACTATTTCAGCAAAAACATTGCATTTGACAATCTCTTCATAGCACTAACAGTATGCAGAATATCACTTTTTTTTGTAATGAAGGGAAAGCCATATTGTGCTATTTAGGATTTAATGATAAAATATGCAAGTCTTTAATACATACTCTGTGGGTCTGATATAAAATTCTGTATCTGTTCTAAATTAATTATCATGTAAATATTATATATGATGTGGGTAGAAATGTGTTTTTCAGTAAATATTTAGTGGCTCTTTTCATAGTCCTTTTAATCAAATTCTTAATGGAACTACCATGACATATTTATAGATCATTCCGGATTTTTTATTTCAAAAGTCAAACTTTGATATCTCCCCACACCCCAGGAGTATATTTTTGGTCTACATTAGGGACTTGATGGGGGCTTTTTTTAGGATTCTTGGCTATAATCCTGCAATAATTCACATGAAATATAAGTTTCACAAATGTGATATTAAAAGACAGACTGCTAATCCTCTTCTTAAATAATAATGAAGATCACCATGTGATGAAAGAACACTCATCCATAAATGTGTTCCTTACATGCTGCAGGTGCATGCAGCACACAAAAAGAGATTCAAGAAGATCTTATTTGGATTCCATTGGCTGGAGCCAATGAAAAGGGATCGCAGTGGCGTAACAAGTGGCCGCAGTGGCACAACAGGTTAAACCATTGTGCTATTGAGCTTGCTGACTTGAAGGTCAAAAGTTTGAATCCGCAAGGTGGGGTGAGCTCCCACTGTCAGCCCCAGGTCCTGCCAACCTAGTAGTTTGAAAACATGCAAATATGAGTAGATCAATAGGTCTTGGTGGGAAGGTAAAGGAGCACCCCATGAAATCATGCCAGCTAAATGACCAGAAGGTGTCTATGGTTGGTTATGGAGATGAGCACCTCCCCCAGAGCCAGAGATAAGCACTGCCTCCAGAACTGGATATGAAAGGGGACGCCTTTGTCTTTGTCTATGTAACGGGAATTATAGCTTCCACTATAATTCCATTCCAACTTCCATGCCACAAAACTGACCATATTGAAACAAAGAGGGAGACCTTCCTAGGATTTAGATCCTGTCTCTTAATCTGGGTATCACTGGAATATTTTAGAATGGTATAATCAAATTTGAAACCAATTCATTCTAAAATTAGAAGGAACTTCTTCATAGTAAGAGTTGTTTAACAATGGATCCAAATACCCAAAGATATGCTCCAATTGTACCACCACTCTGCGTCCCCTTCAGGGTGAGAAGGGCAGGATAAAAATACAGCAAATAAATAAATTTGTGTGCATGGTTTACTGATAGAAAGAATATTCCAAAATATCTCAAAAATGGTAGAAAAACCTGTGTTTTAATTTTGAAACCTTCTGATGAGAAGAATCTGGACTGATAAGAATCTTCATACCTTGGAATATATTTTGTGATGGAAATGAAATGATTTTCATATGCTATCTTAGCTGGCTTTTAATGGTTTAAATGTTTTGTCGAAGGCTTTCATGGCTGGAATCACTAGGTTCTTGTGGGTTTTTTCGGGCTATAGAGCCATGTTCTAGAGGCATTTCTCCTGACGTTTCGCCTGCATCTATGGCAAGCATCCTCAGAGGTCTGTGTTCTCAAATAATATGCTGTGTCCAGGCTGGTTCATCAGGTGCTCTGCTATGGCTGACTTCTCTGGTTGAAGTATATATCTGTGGAATGGCTGGGGTGGGGCAAGGAGCTCTTCCCTGCTGCACTTAGGTGTGAATGTTTAGCTGATCACCTTCATTAGCATTTGAAGGCCTGCCTGAGCCTGGGAAAATGTCTTGCTGGGAGGTGTTAATCTGTGCCTGGTTGTTTCCTCTCTGTTGTTTTGCTGTTATAATTTAAATGTTGATTATTTAATTGTTATTATATAAAATACTTGCTTTAACTTGTGTGATGTATCTCATCTCATTTTGTTTTTGTTTTTGTTTACTTCTATTTTATACAGGAAGATAGAGAGGGCTACAAATGAAGTCATTTATTTATTATGTTATTATTTTGCACAATATTCACACATGTTTTGTAAAGAAAGCAGCATTTTACACAGGAAACCATATTTTCTTCCTGGAAAATAATATTTTAATGCACAAATGTTAAATTATACACACATAATGTGATTTTTATATTATAATGCTGAACTTAGGATTTCTTCTGCATAAAACTATCACTGGAGAAATTACACTGTATAGCCGGTATTGCACCACCTAACATCCACTTGGAAGCAGCAGCAAATTATCAAAGGACCAAGGCAGTGACATCTCTGGCCCATCCCCTGTTTGGATATCAGCCAGCAAGCCAATGCCTTAAATCAAGAAATAGTTTTCTAAGATCCACAGAAATACTCGAAGGAACACACAAGTGAGAATCCAAAAGTAGCAGGCTAAAATCCAGCACCTTAATCCTTGGCTGATACTAAATGAGAGACTCCCTCCTGGGCACACAGAAGACTGGGCGACTTGGAAGGCACTGGGCAAACTGTGCTCTGGCACCATGAGATGCAGAGCCAACATTAAGAAATGGGGCCACAAAGTGGAGTCCACAACATGTGAGTGTGGGGAACAGCAAACCACAGACCACCTATTACAATGCAATCTGAGCCCTGCCACATGCACAGTGGAGGACCTTCTTATAGCAATACCAGAGGCACTCCAAGTGGCCAACTACTGGTCAAAGGATATTTAATAGAATGCCAAGTTTTTAAACTTTGTGTTCTCTCAAATACATCACAATTGTACCCTTGGTTTGCTCCTGACATGATAAATAAATAATTGAAACATCAAGTAAATCCTTGATATATTTTTAGCAGGATCTTCAGACATAACTCTCAAACAGCAGAGTATGTTCATTCCAAAACCCTATTTCCCTCCCACCATTCGGGGATACTGTGATTGTAATTTTCCTTCATGGCAGAAGGAGGTTGGACTGGATGGCCCCTGGAATCTTTAACTGAAATACTGTTAAGTTTAGGTTGGTCAAAAAGTTTGCACATTACTGGTATATACACATTAATTGTAATATAATATATATCAAAATTATTGGGGCTTCATGAGAAACTCTTGCTTCACAAAGGGCTCCACGACTGGAAAAAGTTTGAGAACCCCTGATCTAGGCCATTTTGGACGTACTTACTTACTTAGGCGATCCCTCATTGGCCGAATAGGATAGTCTTCCAGGATCAGAATTCTTGTGAGTCTGTAGGTGGCTGTGGAGCCCTATTCTTGATCTGCATCTTCTTCTGCAGTTTGGGAATTGGTTTCCAGGTGGAAGGCAGTCCCGGTCGGGGTTGGCTTGATGCGCCTTCCTCTTGGCATGTTTCTCTCTTTCACCCTCCATTCGTGCCTCTTCAAATTCTGCAGCACTGCTGGTCACAGCTGATCTCCAGCTGGAGTGCTCAACGGCCAGGGCTTCCCAGTTCTCAGTGTCTATGCCAGAGTTTTTAAGGTTGGCTTGAGCCCATCTTTGAATCTCTTTTCCTGTCCACCAACATTCCATTTTCTGTTCTTGAGTTCTTGAGTTGCTTTGGGAGACGGTGGTCAGGCATCCGGACAACGTGGCCAGTCCAGCGGAGTTGATGGCGGAGGACCATTGTTTCAATGCTGGTGGTCTTTGCTTCTTCCAGCATGCTGACATTTGTCTGCCTGCCTTCCCAAGAGATTTGCAAGATTTTCTGGAGGCAGCGCTGATGGAATCGTTCCAGGAGTTGCATGTGATGTCTGTAGACAGTCCACATTTCGCAGGCATATAGCAGGGTTGGGAGGACAATAGCTTTATAAACAAGCACCTTGGTATCCCTACGGATGTCCTGGTCCTCAAACACTCTCTGCTTCATTCAGAAAAATGCTGCACTTGCAGAGCTCAGGCAGTGTTGTATTTCGGTGTCGGTGTTGACTTTGGAAGAAAGGTGGCTGCCAAGGTAGCGGAAATGGTCGACATTTTCTAATGTTACACCATTAAGCTGTATTTCTGGCATTGGAAAGGGGTTGGCTGGTGACTGCTGGAACAGCACTTTGGTTTTCTTGATGTTCAATGACAGGCTGAGCTTCTCGTATGCTTCTGCAAAGGTGTTTAGAGTGGCTTGTAGATCTTCTTCTGAATGCACACAGATGATGTTGTCATCAGCATACTGGAGTTCTATAACAGATGTTGTTGTAACCTTGGTTTTGGCTTTCAGTCTGCAGAGGTTAAACAGCTTGCCATCGGTCCGATAGATTATTTCCACTCCAATGGGAAACTTCCCATCAACAAGATGAAGTATCAAAGCGATGAAGATGGAGAATAGAGTTGGGGCAATAGCACATCCCTGTTTGACACCTGATTCCACCTTAAATGGGTCACTTTGGGAGCCACTGCTGTCCAAAACTGTTGCCATTATGTCATCATGAGGAGTCGCAGGATGCTTACAAATTTGTTAGGGCACCCAATTTTTTGGAGGATGGTCCAGAGAGCACTGTGATTCACTGTGACGAATGCCTTTGCAAGGTCAATGAATGCCATGTACAGAGGTTGATTTTGTTCCCTGCATTTTTCTTGGAGCTGTCGCGCAGTGAAGATCATGTCCACAGTTCCTCTGGAGGGGCAGAAGCCGTTCTGGGATTCTGGGAGGGTGTCTTCTGAGAGGGGTAGAAGGCAGTTTGCAAGGATTCTTGTGAGGATTTTCCCTGTTGAGGTTAGAAGGGAGATTTGTCTGCCAACCCCCGAAGTAAGACACAAGAGAATAAAGGACACGACACCAATATTTTGGATTAAAATTGGGCAACTTTTATTTTAACGTTACCTATTTAACTTTCTTAACTAACTTAATAGTGCCAAGAATTGGTGAAACCTAACCCAGGTAGTCGCACTACCCGATAACCATAATTTCCGGGCGAAGCACCTGTGCTTTCTGGTATCCAGAACCAGATACCAAGAAGGGAAAATGAATGCGGAGTCTGTTTTCCAGCTATTGCCTCCCGACTCCTTTCATTTGAGGCCATTTAACAACACTTCACCCTTTAACTAGGTGAATGCTTAACTCAATGGCCTGTCACCCCTTAAAGGGGTGCCCTAGGTGCACACCGATTAGCAGGAATTTTTCTAACTATTTATGCTAGCCTATTTAGCACAAACCGCACCTCTCTATCTAGCCCCTAAACAGTATAGGGTAGGCAAAACCCCCCCCCCCCCCTTAAAATCAGTGAGGGGGAAAAAAAAAAAAATTCCTACCCGGCTCCAAAGGCAACCGTAATTTATACTGTTAATGGGCGGGAGTGGTGGGCCAGGCTCCAGGCGCGGAATGCGCCTGCTGGGGTTTGGCCTGTGAGCAGGCCACGCCCCCTGCTTCTGGAGGGTTCTATTGAACCCCTCCCTCCCTCGTGGGAGGCCGACAAAGTGTTTTCTCCTCTCCCCATTGTATGGGGAGGGGAAAACTATTGTCTGCCAACCCCCGAAGTAAGACACAAGAGAATAAAGGACACGACACCAATATTTTGGATTAAAATTGGGCAACTTTTATTTTAACGTTACCTATTTAACTTTCTTAACTAACTTAATAGTGCCAAGAATTGGTGAAACCTAACCCAGGTAGTCGCACTACCCGATAACCATAATTTCCGGGCGAAGCACCTGTGCTTTCTGGTATCCAGAACCAGATACCAAGAAGGGAAAATGAATGCGGAGTCTGTTTTCCAGCTATTGCCTCCCGACTCCTTTCATTTGAGGCCATTTAACAACACTTCACCCTTTAACTAGGTGAATGCTTAACTCAATGGCCTGTCACCCCTTAAAGGGGTGCCCTAGGTGCACACCGATTAGCAGGAATTTTTCTAACTATTTATGCCACGGATTGGGGTCAAATGTCTATTTCGACCCCATCCCCCACCAATTCCTCTAACACTCTAGAAATACCTTCCCTTAAATTGAACAAAAATTGTTGGTTGCCCAATTCAGAAAGATGTACCCCATCACCGCGATATAACGTTTCGTCATCACGCGTGATGCCTGGGTGCTCAATGTAATGACCCCTCAAATGGATCATGAAAAGTCGCATGGCCCGGTTCACTCGCTTCCTGGCTTTTTCCAGCTTCCGCTCGTCGCCTCCTCCTAGCCACCTGCGGCGCGGAATAATGGCAGACCATACGACGTGTACCCTGGGCCATGCTCTCCAAATTTTTCGAATGTCAGCCCTCGCCTGAATAAAGAGGGCTTTGCCTGTTAACAGGCCCAAATCGTTACCACCTAAGTGGATAACCAGAACATCAGGAGGGGGCCCGCTCCTGGCATTAAACAACAAGGGACGAAGCCCGTCCCACCGAAGGCCTCTTATGCCTTTCCACTCAACCGTTGCAGTAGCCGCAAGGCCCAAGTGCTGGCCATAGGCAGTCTTGTGAGCCTCTCTCTTCGCCCAGAAAACAAAACTGTGGCCGCAGACAAGGACCCTCCATCTATGAGCCAGCCCTACGCGACCTGCAACGATAACGACAAATCATGAGGAGACATCCCGTATATAACCTCTAAATGCACCAGACTTCCATCTGCCCAAGGCTTTTATTTCCTCACTCTTGTATCCCATAGCCGCAGCTGCTGAGGCTGCTCCAATCCTGAATGAATGAGTCCCAAATTTAAGGTGACCCAGTCCCAGGAGCTTAAGGGCCTTCGTTGTGATAGCCCAAAACTGAAATTTTGTCAACGGCTTACCATCCTGGTGACAGAACAAGTAACCTGCGCCGATGCCCCTAAGTGTCGTGAATTGCGCCATAGCAATAACGGGACATAGCTCCTCCTCACCGCATTTAAACAGCTTGAGCACATGTCCTTTTGAGCCTTGATCCGTCTTGGAAGACCTAATTGTGATTTCCATCCACTCCTGAAAAACTCTGACGTCTGAAACTAAAAGCGCGCGGTGTGAGGTATCGTTCTTGGATAAAGCTACCAATTCACTCACCCGAAGAGCTGCGAAAAATGCAGTCAACGCCGCCGCATGAAAAAGCCACTGTTCGTAAAGTGTTGTGCATAAGCTAGGCCATAATTGTTTAAGACCTCTCAGAATCGCTGGCGTGAAGGGCTGTCGGACATCCCTGAAATGTCCGCGCTGCCTAGCCCACCCTGTTAATATTTTTTGAAGGCGAAAATCATCAGTGGTGTCGCGAACGCCCTGCGCCTTGATCCAGTATGCGAGCGCCGACAGCTTAGCCCTAATAGATTGGGCTGCAAGGCCCCTTCTCTTGTGGTAAACGCAAAACTGGATCAAGTGTTCGTAAGGCACTGGCATTACTTCTGGCAACTCGTAGTGTTTTCTAAAATCTGTAAACTCATGGACTGCCCTGGAGTAAGATCTTTGAGAACTAGGGGCTAGTGCCCATCTCATACCCAATGTCGCCTCGTCACTCCAACCTTCCAGAGATGGTCTGGCATGCGTTCCGGATAGGCGTCCGCGGCGGGTGCCAGCTGTCTGAACCGCTCCATCTGCATGCGAGACAGAGCGTCAGCCAAGTTGTTGTTGAGACCCGCCACGTGGAATGCGCGAAACAAAACATTAAATCTGAGACAGTGCAGCACGAATAGGCGGATAGCGCCCATGACCCTGCGTGACCTGGACGTGAGCGAGTTGATAACCTGCACTGTGGCCATGTTATCGCACCAGAAGTGGACCGTGGAGTTGGCAAATCTCTCCCCCCAAAGGTAAACTGACACCAAGATGGGAAAAAATTCCAAGAAGGTCAAATCTGATGTAATGCCTTGATTATGCCACTCCTCGGGCCACTTCTCAGCGCACCAGTGTCCCTCAAAATAAACCCCAAAACCTATAGAACCTGCAGCGTCTGAGGCCACCTGCAAAGCATTTTGTATCAATAACTCTTGACGCCAAAAAGAAATTCCATTAAATTGTCGCAGAAACTGCAGCCAAACACCCAAATCTGCCTTTATTTCTAAAGTCAATCTGATGTGATGATGTGGCAGAATCACTCCGGAAATGGCATCACACAGTCTACGGAGAAAAGCTCGCCCAGGCGCCACTACCTTGCATGCGAAATTCAGGTGGCCAATTATTTGCTGGAACTCCCTGAGTGTGGCCTTGCGTCGTGACAAAAATTGCTCAATCCTTTCAACCAAACCCTTAACCTTTTCAGCTGGCAACCTAGAAAACTGATTTACAGTGTCTAATTCTATCCCTAAAAATGTCAGCGCTGTAAGGGGACCCTCTGTCTTTTCCTCCGCTAACGGCACCCCTAATGAGTGCGCCAACTGCTGAAAGGCACACAGGAGGGTAAAGCAGTCCCCCGAATTGCCTTCCCCTACGAACAGAAAGTCGTCCAAATAGTGCACGACCCCTCCAAGGCCTGCCTTAGTTTTCACTGCCCATTCGAGAAACGTACTAAACATCTCAAATGTGGCGCAAGACACGGCGCACCCCATGGGCAACGCTCGGTCGCAATAGAATAAACCCTGAAACTGAAACCCTAACAACTCAAAATCAGCCGGATGTACCGGGAGTAGCCTAAAAGCCGATTTAATATCGCACTTGGCTAACTCCGCTCCTGGCCCAAAACGCCTCACTAATCTCACTGCCGCATCAAATGATGTGTAACTAACAGAGCATTGCTCATCGGGAATGGCGTCGTTCACTGATCCCCCTTTGGGGTAAGACAGATGGTGAATGAGCCTGAATTCGCCGATGGCTTTTTTGGGGACAATTCCTAGCGGTGAAACCCTAAATTGCTGCGTGGGGGGTGCCGTAAATGGACCCAGTACCCTGCCTTCGTTAACCTCCTTATTAATTTTGTCTTTGACCACATTTTCAAAACCACGCACCGACTTTAAGTTGGGAGCTAAACAAGGTGAACGCGGGCCTAGTGCCGGAATTCTAAATCCCTCCATAAAGCCGCGCAGCAAATAAATAGCTGCCGCTTTATCGGGATATCTCTTTAGCCACCAACTGAGCGGGCCAACCTTAATTGGGCTGGGGCCCTTTTGGAACAGCAGGTTGTGTTGAGCTTTTACGGGCAAACTGAGACTCCCTAGGTCCAGGTTTCCCGGGTTTTCCTTTGAAACAGCTTCTAGCTGAGTGATTACCTTGACAAATGGTACATGCGTGTTGGAACTTGCAATTTTTTCGGGCGCAGGCTCCCTGGGCCGCGTATTCCCAGCACATATTTCGTTGTTTTGGGGCCTGCAGTGCTGGGCCCCCCAGCCGAAAGGGCTGACTTCCTTTGACATTTTGGATAGTGTGGCCGCTATCGGCCTTTTCACCAGCCACAGACCTGGTCGAATTCATCACTTCCATCCAAAGCTGACTGTCAATAAGATCCCAACGCTTGTTGGGCTTCGTGGCAGCCTCAGCCCGAAAGCGGCTATCGTACACTAGCCAAGCCTGACCCGTATAATTTACATACGCCCCGTATATTATGTTTTGATATTTAAACAGGGACTTAGCCCTGTAAGGATGAGCCTCTACCAACAGTGAAGCATAAATGGTATAACAGGCTATCCAGTTTTTCCAGTTCTGTTCTACCCTCCTTTTCTTTAACTTTTCTTTACGTTCCTCATCCAAATCGTCCTTCTCCTTTTTCTCTAACTCTCTAAAATATAATGAGAAAATATCGACGTATTCGTTTCTAAGTATCTTATCTATTGTTTTTTGTGACAAATGAGATCCCAAGGAAGCCGAGGCAGCCGTAGAAATTACTGGCAATACCCATTTGTCGGTTCCCCAGTATTGATTAGCGTCACACGTTCTCGCCAATTCTAGTGAAATTGGCTGTATAGAAGCTTCCTGGAGGCCCGCCTTTACGGCTTGAGCCACTGTTGTTGTCGGTGTCAAGTCTGTGTGGATGCGTGATGTGCTCTGTGTCTGGTCTTGAGCCCAAGGCCAAACCAGTGAGGTGCCATTACCTGCTGACGTCGATGGTCCCTCCACGGCCGCGGCTTGCTGAGAGGGTAGACTGGACGTCGCCGGCTGTGTCCCATCGGCAGGCGTCCGACTGGTTGTCGCCACCTGATCGCTGACCCCGGACGTCGCTCTAGGTGTCGAGGTTGAAGGCTGTTGAACTGACCTCACCTCCTGAGGTCGAGTCATCTCCTGGGCTGGGCCATCCGAGGCCGTGGCCGGACTGGCCACGGACGGATGACCAGAACCAGCTTGCGGCTGCGACGCCGGGGATATGGAAGCCTGATCCTCTGGGTCGGGCTCCGTCATCGCAGCACCTTCCCGCACCTGACTCACCGCTCCTCTGGAAGCCTCTAAAACGGACATACGAGAAAGAAGATTTTTAAAAACCAACTTCCTACTAGCCCGCCTCGTCGGGCGCGGCCCTGCCTCCCGCACCGGCAACCCTCTATCCCTTTCAAATCTATCCATTCTTGCTATTAAAGCATCCAAATCTGCAGCTGAAATGTCATCATCATCCGATGATGACGCCTGTGGAGAGAGGGGGCGCTTAGTCTGGGTCTTCTTGGCGGGGCCTTTCCCCTTAGGACCGCCAACGTTCTTCTTTGGCGCCATCCTGCAATAAAAAATTAACAATGCCTTATCAGATCACCATGTATAAGTAAAGCAAAAGGGGGGTGATTGTGACATGTTGGACGTTCAAGCCCATTGATCTATTCATATTTGCATGTTATCAAATATATGTCACCTATATTGCATTAGCAAATCAATTGACCCATTCTCTCTTTTTTTTTTTTTTTTTTATAATTTATATTTTATTTATTTATTTATTATTATTTTTGTAATGAAATTTTTTTTTTTTTTTTTTTATACATATATATATCTATATCCATATATATATTCATTAGTAAATCATTCACTCAATTAATTTATATATATTTGTCTTTTTTTTTTTTTTTTTTTTTTTATATATATATATATATATATATATATATAACTAACTGCTAGGTTGGCAGGAGCTGGGGTGACTGCTTAAGCTCCAACCGCTTCACGAACCGACTGTGTACCTTTTGGTGGTCACTCTCGGCAGCACAGGCACCCACAACTCATGCGTCCCCGAGGAGTCCCAACACTCTCAATTTGTTTAATAGTAATTAATTTTCATCCTATCTTCTCATAGTCTATACTTTGAATTGTAGGTTGGCAGCAGCTAAATTGATAAGTAGGCAGCAGCTAAGGCTACCGCTGCGACTTGAGGTGATTATGCAACCCAGCATTGTGAAATTGTCGGCTGTCACTCAAGGCGGCACCAATATTGCCCGTGCAGAATTCATTTGACCAACTATCTGCCCTCCGATTAACAACACTAAGCCCGGTAAATCATGCAATTAGTAACAGCGTATCTCAGCAGCCACGTGGATTGCTCGCCCCCAAAATGGCGCCGATGCTTTAAGCGCAAAATGGCCGCCATGACGCAGCCTAAATCCCCCCACGTGGCCTTTACCAGCCGGCCTGCTAGTTAGACTCTACAGTACCCGTATTCCCTATCCCAAGGGCTTATCCTCGTTGCCCCTCAGACCACCCAGCCGGCGCTGTTGAGGTAAAAACACCCCACAAGGACCGAGGAAGGTCTGGGCCTGCGTACAGCCCCGCCGCCACTCGGCCCGCCACGCGGCACCAGTCCCTGCCGTCCTGCGCTAAAACAATTGCGCTGGGCATAAAATGCAGCCGCAGGCCCATCCAGGCGCCCGCCGGCCGCCCAACGCACGGCGCGGGATGAAAAAGGGGGTCAGGGCAGGCGCGCATCTAGTAACGCCGCGAGGGGCGCGCCAGGAGAAGCCTCGGGGCCAACGTGTCGCAGCAAACGGGACAACACAGGCCCAGAATGGGCAACGCGTGCGGGCTCCAGCCGGCCCCCCAGCTGACCCGCACCCCCGACGTCCTGGCTCACCGTTGCACCCGCCAGCCTCCCGGGGGTGAGTAGAACACATAAGGAGAGAGGGGGGGTGTGACTAACAACCCCCACCCCACGGGCCCCGTACCGACCTGAATCGAGTCCTCTCCGTCGCTCTCTTCCTCTCTTCTCGGCTCTTCTTCTCCTTCTTCGCTCTTCTCTCTTCCTCCTGTACCCTGGACACCACAACGCCCGTACTGAGATCCTCCGCTCCTTCTCAGTACGCACGTCTTCTTCCTCCAGGCTCCAGGCGCGGAATGCGCCTGCTGGGGTTTGGCCTGTGAGCAGGCCACGCCCCCTGCTTCTGGAGGGTTCTATTGAACCCCTCCCTCCCTCGTGGGAGGCCGACAAAGTGTTTTCTCCTCTCCCCATTGTATGGGGAGGGGAAAACTAATCTCTAGAACGTGCCATCTGGGTAGAAGTTTGCTTGGAGTAGGGTTGCATCAACCAACAACTTTTATTGGGCCTTAAAGTTTATTCCAACATTTATAATATCTAAATTAGTAAAGTATCTGCTGGGGTGAGATCTAGGAAGAAGTTGAAGTATCTACAAGAAACAAAAAAGTAATTGACTACATCATAGTCTGATTTCAGATTGAGCCAAAGAATGGGCAAGTATGCAGGTAGAATGTGGAGAGAGAAAAAATAAGGCTGGGCAATTTTCATATTTTTCTGTGGGAGTAATTGAGGATGTTTGATATGGAACTGATTTAAGGCTACACATACTGAGGAAAGAGCCAGTATTCTAGTGGTTTGAGGAATGGACTAGCATTCTGGGAGATGAAAGGTCTCCTGGCAAATCCTCCTGGCATAAATCATGCTGAGAAAACCATGTAATAAATTTGCCTTAGAGCTGCCATAAGTCAAAAATGATTTGAATGCACACAACCATATATTGAATAAGGGTCAGAATTAATTATAAGTTAGATAAAGATTCAAAACAGTCTTCCAGTGGTCTGGATGTAAATCTTTCTTTCTCTCCTTAAATGTGATTGCTTTTTATTTCTGGGGTACAGTGCCACTTTGAATCTCTTTCCAAAGAGAAAAGTGGGATATTAATACTGCTGCTAATAATAATGTACAAAGTTTCAAGTTGACACACAGCACCTTACGGTCACAACTGTGTCAACATGTAAACATATATCCATAAATTGCATTATGTCATGAAAGAAAATATTGCCAAATTCTGGTTCTGAGAAAACTACCTCGGAATATTTCTTATTTAAGAAAATGCTAGGAAATATAAGTGAGCAAGGGATTAGAAAGCAGACACACTCTAGAGATTTTGAAAATAACTCTTGCCTGTTCATATAAATAAGAGGACACCCAAATTTTCCCTTGGTCAATATTGTTATTATTGTTAAAATCTAAAATGATTTGAAATGAAAATGGACTAATAGAAAAATCTAGTAAGCCTCAATTTTTTTAAAAAAATAAATAAATAGTAGAACTCTAAATGGAAAATGGGCTTGTTTTGTATGCTTTTATAAAACTGAAGCTATTCTAAAACAACCCATAAAATATATCATTTCATTTTGCTTCAAAAGTACCACTGTCTCTATCCATCGTAATCTCTCTTCCGCCCACACAAAATTGCCAGAACAATATAGGATGCTACAAGAATCCTCACAAAAGCAATGGAGGATAATTTGTGAAACTTCTGGGAAAGTTATTGTTTTACATTTCATACAAAAGTTTCCTTTCTGAAGGAAATAAAGTCTCCTTTCTGAGACTTGCTTGCAACAGTAAATGTACCAAAAAGGGAAACAAAGTCAATTTATTTTTAGAGTCTTAAAGTCAGATATACATGTGGCAATAAAACACCACTAAAAAATGAAATAGTATTTTATTTTTGCAACCTAAAATGACATTGTCAGCACTGAGGAAGAGACATTGTAGAAAGATAAAAATGGAAAGAGAGAGGAAAGGAAAGTGGAAGGTGTGTGAGAGAGAAATTTCTATAGCAGATGAAGTCCAATTTGAAAGCTCATAATGTGAAAGCTCACTTCAACAAGCAAATGGGTCATTAGACCATCAGATTCAAAGAAGCTCTATAAGAGATCCAACTAGGATTATGCCCTGTTTCTTGGCGGGGGGTTGGACTGGATTGCCCACAAGGTCTCTTCCAACTCTATGATTCTATGTAAGACCCTTTCAAACAAAAGGCCTTATCAATCAGACCCCAACACCTTATTTGTTAAGTAAAATACCAATTGTCTCCACTGAAAGGTTGGCAGATATGAAGGTCCAGTCTTGCTCTTTGAAGTACAGGGATGTTGGCTATATGTCACAGAAAAAAACTATATTCTGGAAAGATTGCCAGACCAGTAGTATTCCAGACAATTAAGCATTCTTCTGCCTCAATCCTTGCAGCAATTTCCCTCCCTCCCTATAATATTTGTATGGGATATAAGTGTAGTACATGCAGTTGTGCCTGTATCGATCAAGGCAAACCCCTTACCAAAGATTTAATAAGATCTAAAATAGGGAGATTTTTAAAGAAATAGACTGGACTCAAACCACAAAGAAGAGCAGGAAGCTAAGGAAAGAGGAGTGGAACGTATTCCACCTGTCATTCTATAATTAAAGTTAACTCTATAAAAAGTTGCTCTGTAAGTCTTTCCTGATTTAATTCTCAAATGAAACTATAGGTAATTTTATCAATTCTTTCTCACCTCCAAGATTGTCTTCAAATATGGCGCAGTTCAAAATTTATTCTGCACAAAATTTACAGACTGTATTTTTGTACAGAGAAAAGCATTTTGGTATAGGAATTAACTTTTTCAGTGCAGCCAAAAGTATGTTTTCCATATCAACAATATTTCCCATGTGCAAATAATACACAGACTATGTTTTAAACTCTGAAGTTACTCATTAATCCAGGTTTTTCTACATTAGGATTTCCCAACACTTGAAAAACATGGGAGTGGGGGTTTCAAACACGTATTCAATATTTTTGAATATTCTTTCTACTCTATAATTCACAATGTACTCAGCATATATGAAGGCCTGAGAAGCACAGAAGGGTTACTGTTGCTAAGTTTTCACATTTTAATCTTACCTCTAACGATTGTCAGTGAGCATATAAACCTCTCCTCCTCTGAGTAACATTCTTTAAAATTATAACCAGAGGGATTTCTCTTTTTATTGCTTCTTCTGTCTTCCTATTAGGTTACATGGTTAAATTAGAATGTATTCCTTTTTCTATTAATTATGAATAAGTATATCTTGGAAACATTATGCAGTAGAAATTGTGTGCTCAGTGTCTAGTAAATTCATAATCTAGGGATTTTCCTTGCACAAGGCACATGTTGAATAAGACTTTCTATTTAATCCTATCCCAGAAAGCCAACATGTTCCCTACCCAAATCTCAACAAGACACTTAGTGTTTAGTTCCCCTGTTGAATTGTTGATTCCAGAGGACAATGCTCTCTGGCTTATTTGGAACAATAGTAGAACTTTGATTTTTTTTCTCAATCTCTAGAAAAAAAGAACAAAAGCAAAACAAAATAAAAAAAGTAGAAACTCAGGAACAGAAATGCACAAACTAAACAATTGCTTTGGGTTTTTTTCCATTAAAGAGAGCTTGTTTTTACTCTTCTTCTCACGTTCTCTATTGCAGTGAAAGAGGAAAAGTCTCACAGCTGTCACTGCAAGCCCTTAAATATTCGTGCGTATTTTTCAACTTAAATGGATACACTTTCGAAGTGAAGCATTTCTGCGAATGAGTGGCATTAATTTCTTTGATGCCAGCTGGTGCGGTGGATGCCAAGCCTCAAAGACAGGAAAGCAGTTTTATGTACTTGAGATGAAACAGTGTACTGCAAACCTCCATTTATACTGCAATTTCTGACTGAAACATGGCAAATCTAGGTAAACAAAACAGGAGGCAGGATTTTTTTTAAAGTCAGGTATGACTTGTGAAAGTTTGAAAACACTGTTCTACAGCAAGGGTGGACAATATGTAACTTTCCAGGTGTGCTGAACTCAATAGTGAAGAATGCTGAGAACTTGAGATCAAAAATATCTAGAGTCTACAGGTTCTTCAACAAACACAATCTGTAGACATACTTAAAATCTAACTCTTGTTTTCAACAGAAGTTGCTGAATGGAATTATTCATGCACTAGAAATTCATTACCACAAGAAATAACCCACTTGTACACCAACTAGGATGGCTTTAAGGATGGGAATAGATAAATTCACAATAAACAGGAGTTTCAGTAGGTGCTAGACATTATGTATGTTTATTCCTTGTTGGACTCTTCAGCTCTGTATTCACATGGTGTGGTGCACAGTGTGGGAGAAAGCTACATTTTCTCTCATCCTATAGAGATAGGCCAGGTGTTTCTTTATCAGACACAGTTGGATCTGGATGTTGAGCATCCAAGGTGGAGTTAAGGGATATTTAAGAACCATCATCTTACTTTACTCCCTCTTTTTTGTAGCAAAACTCAAAAACAAGTTCCTACTTTGAGGTTTGTTGGAGAATGTGTGAGAATGTGTGAGACAACTATATTATCACTCTAATTTCTGCTACAGCTTGGTATGTCCTTGCAGGCCATCTGCAAGAATAGGCTACTGTGATAGCTGTCTCTTGCCTAGAAGTCTACTGGATGGAGAAAGGAAGAGAAAAGCAGTGAGAGCATGGATGGTATGTGTGTATGAGAAATAATATGTTGTGCAGTCTATGCATTCTTAGCAGTGTCCCTAGCTACTGCTAGCATTCATTCCTAAATAAATTCATACTCCTCCCCATGCCACAATTGGAAGAAGACCCAGCAAAACTTATTTTAAGACTACTATTCCCAGAAGCTTCAACCCATCTTGATTAATGACCACGCTGGCTGGAGGATCTGGGGAACTGTGATCCAAAAAGCAATTTCCAAACTTCTTACCGTTGGAAAATCTATAAACTGTTTCCCCATGCCTTAAAGCTGCTCCAGTTTTTCAGGTACAGTTCTGATTAATCCTCCATCATTCCACTTCCTCAGCTGCTTTAAAAATATCCTAGTTTCACTCTTCTATTCTCACTTTTCTCCTTTGCTCTCATTTCATTTCAGTTGCTGCAAACTGTGTACAAAGTGAAAAACTAGTCAACTCAGCAGGGAGCACAGGGACAGAATATTTTCCTTCCCAGGAGACTCAGGGAAAAGTGAATTGCTGAAGCTTCTCCTGTTATTATTTCATCATTTATAACTATTGTTATCTTGACCACAGTCTGGTATTGCTTGGCCTTGGTTTTAGTAGTTCATTTCACTTTGTCTACCTTCACATTTTCATTTTAGGTCATGCAGTGTCTTTGTTTGATTGGCTATTTTAGGCTCAAACAAAAGCGCATAATACTGTCTAGACTAGAAATATGAAAAAGTGAATATTGATGTTCATGACTATGAACTTTAGAAGACCTGGATTTCTCTCTTTGAAGGCCCTTTAGTGTTTTAGTTCCCAAATGACTAATAGATAGAAAATGTCTAGGAGAACATTATTCCATTAGAAGGTCCCAGCCTCCAATATGCTTTTTTATTCTTTAAGGAGATTGAAGGTAAGAGACAGTTAA